>NC_056733.1:840311688-840396688 GCF_019279795.1 Protopterus annectens | reverse complement strand
TCATTTTTTTTGAAGAGGTTATAAAAGAAAACATATTTAGAGGAAGAGGGGGAAGCAGGAAGAAAGAAGAGGAGAGAGGAGTGGGTAGTGGAGGAGAGAGGGAAGGGATTCAAGTAGAGTGATTGCAGTGATACGTCCAGGTACTATTTAGGTAATTTTTAAGAGCTTTCTTAAATTATTGGACTTGGGTAATGAATCTAAGGTACAAGAGAGCTTATTCCATGAAAGAGCAGGAAAGTAGCTATAAAGATTACATCCAATGGATTTTTAGGTTTGTGTATATGTAAGACACATTTATCTGAACTTCTGAGGGATTGAGGGGGATCATATAGGGAGAGAAGAGAGGATAAGTTAGGGAAGGTGGATGGTTTGTTAAGGATGGCATGGATAATGAGAATTAGAGTGAATAAGAGTTGGTTAGGAAACTCTAACCATTTGAGTGTTTGGAGAGCAGGACAGTGGTGTGATTTTGGAGGTTGATTAGCTGCAAATCTTGCTACTTTGTTGCAAGTGGTTTCAAGTTTAGAAAGTAGTGAGGACTGTAATTTAGTTAAGATTTGAGAGCTGTAGCATAGATTAGGAAGAAGGTAGACTTGGACAAGTGAGATTGTGGAGTTAGGTGTAAAGAATCTTTTGTTTCTATACAGTAGGCCTAGCTTTTGGTGTTTGTTTTCTTGATACATTAATGTACACGAAGGTCAAATTTAAGTTGATCATCTATGATTGCTCTGAGGAGCTTACTGTGTGTATTAGCTGTAATAGTAGTGCTGTTAAGAGAAGAAATGGTGAAGGAGGATTTAAGATGGTAGAGGGATGTAGGGAGGAAGAGAAGTAGTTTACTTTTTTTTGGTGTAAAGTATGAGTTGGTTGTCAGTAAGCCAAGTTTCAGTGAGGTTGAATGAAGTTTGTGTCAGGGTGTGTAGGTCAGAGGCGTTGTCAGCAATGGAGATGATAGTAAATTCATCTGCATATTGTATGAGAGATGATCGAGGACAGGATGTGTGAAGCTGGTTTGTGAAGATGTTAAAGAGAAGGGGGCCTAGAACTGAGCCTTGTGGGACAACCATTTTGATGGGGAGAAAACGAGATAGAGCAGAGAGCCATTTGATGGCTTGCTGTCTATCTGTGAGGTAGCTGTTAAACCAGGAGACAGCTGGTGGGGAGAAGTTCAGTTGAGAAAGTTTGGAGAGAAGAATGGGGTGAGAGACCATGTCAAAGGCTTTGGAGAGATCTAAGAAGAGGCAGGACACTAGTTTATCATTGTTTCTACCTAGTGAGTTGGAATTAGTAAAGGAAAGAAGTGCATTAGCGGTGCTGTGGTGTGAATGAAAGTCATGCTGTGTAGGGTGATCAGGTTTTGTTAAATGAGATAAGCCAAGATTTGTTTGTGAACACAGTAATCAAGGATTTTAGAGAAGGGAGAGAGTGTGGCAATAGGTCGATAATTAGAGTGCTGTACAGAATTACCACCTTTGTGGATAGGTCTGATATGGAATTTTTTCCACAGAGTAGGGACAGTGAATTTGCTGATAGAGTGGTTTATGAGGATGGAGACAGTGTATGCTATAGAGTTAGCAGAAGCCTTTAGAAAGAGAGGTGCTAAGTTATCAGCAGATCAGGAACATGGTTTGAGTATGGGAAGAAGATTTCTAATGTACCTGGTTTGAATGAGTTTTAGTGAGAATGAGCAGTTCTGCAGTATGGGGGTAGTGGGAGGTGAGGGTTTGGAAGGGTTGGATGTGTTCAGAAGTTTGCTGATGGAATCAATGAAGTGTGAATTGAAAATGGATGCAGTTTCTTTGGGCATATTGTTAGGGCATCAAGTAGCATTACCTTCAGATTTTGCATGCTTATACCTGTTACAGTGGTGGTTTTGTCCTTTGAACTTTGCCTAAAAAAGGCACTATAGGGGTGGCAAGAGCCTTAGCCAGTAACCTGAATTCCAGGGGCTACAGGTGCAGTCCATCGCTGGCAAAGCATCATGGTGTGTCGATCATGTCGTCCCAGGCAGACAGATATTGGATTCCCTTTGAATGACACCAGAAGCTTAGCCAATTGTTGAAGTTAATCATTTTGTCCTTATACTGTGGTATCATTCTGGGTGAAGGCAGGATGCTATTCAGGGTTAGGGTCATACCTGCCTAGGCCACATGATCCGAAAGCTCTTCCATGTCTCTTTTCATGTAGTCCAGGGAGGTACGACTCAAGTCATTCACTCCAACATGGACAATGACAGTCATATTTGTACTTGTTGTGGAGTGACTTGAGTGCATGCATTATGTGGTGGATCCTGGGACCTAACAGCCAGCTGACTGTAATTTTCTCCTTGTTCAACCTGGTGAGTGGGACATCAGTGTGCCTGACTATAGAGTCATCTATGACTAAAGTGTTGGGTGTGTTGTATTGCCTTGGGACTGTTGTTGGGTGGCACACTGGTCTTGTGAGCTATGTGACACTTTGGTTGTGATTGGTGATTGTTTGCATTTCAGCTTCAGAGGTCCTTGTTGCTTGGGCAGGTTACTGTTAAGGGCCTCCACATATGTGGGTTTAGTGTTGCTATGTGTGGGTGTTGGTGGTGTGGGTTTAGAAAGGCTCTGTGTTGCTTGAGGTGTAGTGTGAATGTTAACCTTCTCCTCATTCTTGGGTGGAGAGAGCTTTGCTTCCAGTTTGGCTATGTAAGTGCATCTCTCGCAGGTTGTAGTGTTGGTTGATATGAGGAGAAGGTTGTCTGTGTACATGAGGCAATTGCTGCATTGCCCCAGTATGCCCAGATTCACCAGGTGGACAGGAGAAATCACCGGAGGCTGACCCTTGGACATGTCTGGTTTGGTGCTTTTTTTTCTAAAGTACAAGAGGTGTTTTCCCCTACCTTAGCAAGGTACTTTGCAATTATAGGCTGTTTAGTGCCTATGATTAATTTCTCCTTATTAACAAGGAGAGTGGAGTGTTTATATCAGTTTAAGACTTCCTAGTGCTTTCCTGCAGGTTTTAAAGCAAGTGCTAGTCACAGGGATGCTTAAAGGTAAGATGAAATAAATGGTTTATCCTAAACATTGCAGTGTGCACTAGAGGAGTTAGATGTGATAGTAGGTAACTTAAGTTTTACCTGTCTGAAAAGTTAAGTTTTAGTGGAGAATCACTATTTTTAAAACAGAAAGATAGATTGAAAGGGGTTGGTCACTTTTGTATTCTGTTACTATGGAATACAGTAGGATGGCCAATGAATTTAACTTGTTGAAGGGGAGTGATTTCACAAAATAATAATTTTGTGCTTACTCACACAAGCCAGTAAAAACAGAGAGGAAATGAGATATATTGTCAAATTAACATAAGGGGAAGGCAACTAGAAAGACAGTGGTGTTTAAGAACACTACAGTAACCGTATGGGAGGGTGGGGAAAAAAATTTCTGCCTGACTCACAAGAGACAGAGCTGTGGTCTCTCTTCAAGTTTTAATATGCATTTAAAAGCAGAATCCAAGTAAAATACAAGGTAAATAAAACAAATCACAGTATTCAAATAGAAAAAAAGGCAATAAAGTAATACAACAAATAAAAAGCAAACTAACTGTTCTCTCACAGCAAAGTGTAGCAGAGTCTGGGTGAGCCTTTCTAGTAAAGCTCTGAAATGTTTTATTTTACCCCTTAAATAGAAGGTTTAGTTCCTATCTCCACCCCTCAGTTCACAAATGATTAACCTTAACTGACCTATTCTATTGACCTGTACTAATTTCTGTCTGACTCACAAGAGACAGAGCTGTGGTGTCTTTTCAAGTTTTAATATGCAGTTAAAAGCAAAATAAAAGTAAAACACAAGGTAAATAAAACAAATCACAGTATTCAAAATAGAAAAAGACAATAAAGTAATACAACAAATAAAAAGCAAACTTTTAGCTGATTATTTCACTTTCTACATCTTCCCAGCAGGAGTGATGAAAGCTTTTCACTGCAGTGTAAGAATCAGATAGATGTGGTAAGAAGCTAACTATAGGATCTCATTTGATTAAAAACTAAGATAAGGGTCAGCAATGATTTTACAAAAGATCAAGAAATAAGTGACTGCAAATAAAAAAAAATGTTGCAAGCTTTAGTGCATGTAACAAATTTGTAAACATGATCTGTCTGAATTTTCTATGCCACTTGATAATACTGTTGTGGAATGTTATATCCTAAAAAATGCATTTTCTGATGATATGAAGTCTGAAACTCAAATGTATGTCATTATTTAGTGACTTCAAGCCTCAATGATTTGCCAGAAAACCACATTTTTTATGATAAACAGACCAAAAACATGAAGCACAAAATAAGGACATTCTGCAAAAATCTGGGTAGTTGAGAGGCATAACTCTACCTCACAGAGACAATGTACTGGGCTTGATTTTGACCTGTAGTTATTGGCTAGATAACAGTCTGCAGACTGATCGCTTAGCATTTACCTATGCACTCTTGTGGAATTGATTTTATATAGTTCTTGCATAAGCTGATGTACTATAATTTTCTAACATTTATTTTCTTGGCCCAGAGTTTGGTAGATTGCAGACATATATTTCCAGTCTGAATAGTTTTTTACTTAGTTCTGAAATATATAATTTAAATAAATGTTGTTTATGAACATGATAATAATGCACATCCCCATGTGTCTGCAAGTGTAGTCATATTGTAAACTGAAAATAACAGCCAGATGCAGATCTAAATTAAGACAGCAATTTCTTATTTAACAAAAAAAAAAGAAAGAAAAGCTTTTGCTGTCTCTACTGTTTGTTTGCAGAATTAAGGAAGAGAATATTAAGTCGAGCACAGCTTACTTAATATATACGTCCTAAAAGAGCCCTAGGCACCATTGGTTTTATCATATGCGGAGCTTGATCTACAAGTAATGATTAACAGTTTGAATCCTATAGTAAAATAAGCAAACAAAAGTTAATGAAAAAAACACACCTCATAAATATGCAAACCATAATAATGGAATTTAAACTGTGTTTTTTAAGAACACATTACAAGGTCACATTGACCACAATAAATAACATTCTTGAAACAGTTCACAGTACACGTTTCAGTTCCATTGTGAACAAGTAATTATTCAAAAATAGCTCAAGATAAAAGATGGTAAAACACACAAACCACAATAAGCTTATTTGATATCTGATTTGTGTGTATGTGTGTTGGGGGGTGATGGCATACTTAAACCTGACTTAAAATAAAAGATAAAAATGACACCAATGAACAGTGTAAGGTACTAATGCATTTCAAAGAAGAAACCAACTATGAAGATAAACAGCTATAGCACACCTCTCAAGTACACTTCATTACCAAGAACGTTCGTCATTTTTGGTTTTAAAAGTTCCTCTTTCCACAGCTGTTCCACATTGAAATGGTCTGTCACACATTCATTGTTAAGAATTTTTCATCAAATAATTATGGTAAGTAATACTGAATCATGTTAATTTATCAACAGCTTATAAATATGAATAAACCTTTCTTAACCATATTTTGAACTTCTTAGTCAAGGTTTTAAGTATTCTTTAAGTGTTCCACATTTTGCCTAATTGTTCCACATTGTAAGAGGCAGTATTTCATGTTTTGGAGAGGGGAGGTTGAGGGTTATAAGCTGTAGAAGGAAATATGTTACACTTGTATACATAGAGTTGCCACCTGCCTTCTTTACACTGGACAGTGTCTATTTGGGCAGCTGTGTCCTGTGAAAAGTATGAGAAATGACAAATGTCATGAGATTTTTGGATAAAAAGTATCCTAATTTTTTCACTAATACTTGCATAAAAGATATATTTTGTATCTGAAACACCTTAATATTAAATGAAACAACCAAAACAAATAAATTCTAGAAGAGTGAGCTTCTATTTTGGCAAAAAGAGATGCTCGGTCCATTGCACTGATTGTTGGTTTGGGGTGTCCTGCAAAATTTGGCATTACTCTAAAAAAAGTCTCACTCTTGGCATTTGAAAATGTGGCAATCCTATGAATACAGCATTGTTTTATTAAGAGACATATGCTATTATGCAGGGCCATGTGTTGTGCAGATATTATCATACCCTCAGGGTGCTTTCAAACACATTTTTAACATGTCTTCAAATTCTAGAGTTATGGAAATATCTGTTTAGCATGCAACCTAGTATATATTGTTAAGCTTATAAAATTATATTTTCTGGTATGCACGCATTTATAGGGGGCTTGTTTTAGGAGTACACTAAAAATACATTGCACAGTCTGTTAGCTAATCAGATTGTTTGCTTAAAAATAACATACATTGATAAAACATAGGTACAAATCATAATCCATGAAGCCCCCCCCCCATTGGCTACTTGATAAAACATGGATATGTTAGCATCTGAAAGACACTTGATTTTATGTTAAGTTTTTGCGTCATCGAAGGGTTTCACATAAAATCATTGTTTTACCACCCCAACCCTTGTTTTCCTCATGGTTGCAGTGAGGCAGCACATGTGTTAACTGTATAACAACAGGTATGTTACATTTATGTAAATATGTTATAACAGTATATGGAATTTCCAACAGCTGTGATGCTTATATGCGATGCTGAGTTTTAAGTGAGGTGGCAGGAAGTGTGTCACAAATCAAATGCTCAGCAATGTCAGGCAGAAGTATGTGATGTGTAGTCCTTTTGTGCATTTTTTGTTCTTTTTGCTCTCATAAAGGCAGTCCTGCTTCCACAATGATTGTGCAGCATCCTAGGACAAGATGCAAATGTTGAAAACAGATACAAGTCTTCCACAGTTGTTTGTCTTAATGTATCACCAAAGTCTAAAGATTTACTGTCTTAGCTGTTTGTTTACTACTTTATTATAATATCATGTGACACTTAAATATGTTATCTAACTTCATTTATAGCTGAAATTAGGTCAGTGAAAGAACATTTTTCTATTCATTCACTGAGACAATCTTTTAACCATTAGTTGCTGGAGTGTTTGTTATAAAATACCTTTCAGCCAGCTTCAGAGGTTTCCAAGGAGAACTAAAACAAAAATTCATTTCCACTGAGCTGTAAATTAGTAGGATATATTGCTCTAAAATATTAGTGCTTCATTTCTAAACAAAGTGCTCCCCCTTGAAGGGTTCAGCTATCTTCATTTCTTGGTTGAGACAAACAAATGAATGTGCTCCCAATTAGCTCCCATAAGACAGCACTGTCCCCATAACAAATTTCTCAGTATAGCAAATGATTCTGATGGCTCCCAGCTGCTTAGTTAAAGTCATGGATTATTGCAAATTTATTTATGTGAATGTCCAGCACAGACAGCAGTTTTTTGCATGTGACCCAGAGCATAAACATTATCTTGAGCTCTATTCCTACAAATTGCAATACATTTGGGCTGCATAGGTACTGATCAGAACTTTGTTCATTTATCCTTACAGTCATCTGGTGACCATTATGGTTTTACCACAGACCAATGAAAAGAAAGAACAGACACAAAAATATGCAACACAAAATCAAATCATACGTTTTGCTACCCAGAGAATAAAAAGGGTAACATGAGCACTTAATTTATAATATTCCACTGCATACCCTGGCTGGCGCATTCTATTTCAACATTACTTGTATAGGGCAATAAATGGAGTATATTTTTTCCTTGGCACCTGTATGAGATTTTCAAATTTACTTCATGCACATCTTATGTAAATTCAATTTTATATACTATACTTGCTGAGGTTAAATTAGGTAAATAACAGAAGACAGGGCAGCAAATGTTGTAATTGCTAACTAATTTTTAAACTAACTTACTTAAGTATGGCCTGTTCAAAAATACAAATTCTGATCAATAAAATCAATAATAATCAATAAAAACATTCCTGACTATTGGGCTGCTACATTTTCATACACATCTTCACTGCAGAGTAACAAAATAACATCTTGTAATATATGTTTTTGTTATAACTACATCCGTTAAATACAATATATTCTTTGTTTTGGGGTTCACTACTATCTCTCAAAACTGAAAAACTGAATTATTCTAAACAGAAATGTATGGTAATAAATGCATGAAGCTAGTAACTAGAGGGAACATAACGTATAAGCACATACACTGAGGTATAGGATAGCTACATGAAAATATTACCCATGGAAAACTCCACAAAGCATTATTTGCAGGAGGAAAGCCCATCTACATCATTCAAATTACTGCTGCTGGTGACTTTGTACTCTGTGTCCTTGATGTATAATTATTGTCTTCTTAGCTTTGCTGGTTTGAAACCCAGTGCTGAATTTGAAAATTACTTATTTGGATTAGTGTGCTACACTGTTTAACAAATTTAAATAAACTACCAATCAATCAAATAAACAAACAAATAAATAAATAAATAACTATAAATTTGTACTCCAGCATTGTACCACCTCAGAGAAATAGTTATCTTAAAAAAACTAAAAAGTCTGCCGCTTTTCCTCTGAGACACTATGTTCTCGCAGAGCAATGTACAACACATAGCCTGAGACCACTCAGATAACTGGAAAACAGCACTAAGACACAAGTAGAGCAACACAAACATTCGGTACATGTGACACAAGAAGTCAGTTTTTAATCACACTTACTTACTATGAATGCATTACAGACAGGAAGGACACTGGGCTTGAGTAGTACCTTGTCTTCACCAAGAATGAAGCCTAGATTCCAAGACAAGATAATTTTGGCTAAGTAGTTAGTGTCAGTCTGGGATAAGAAGGTAAATAGGACTTCATGTTTCACAAATGATGGCTTATACCTCTCATACCAGGGCTTTAGCATACTGGCTAAAGCCTTGGCTGCCTCCATAGTGCCTTTTATAGGCAGAGTATCCCTACTAGACATTCATGTACAGCAAACTCAAGCCAAAATGTGGACAAAACCATGCTGACACAACTCAATGCTAGGAATCTTAACAGAAAGTTGGCAGAACTTGAGGCCCTCCTGCAACACAGACACATTCATATCTGTGTAGTTGCTGAGACATGGTTTCAATGCAATGGTGGCCCTCACTCTATAAATGGGTTTAGCACCTATTGTGTTTTTATGCACATAAGTAACTGTGAGGAAGTAGCTGTATTTGTCAGAAACACTGTCACCTCATATCAATTCCCTAACATGAAAGTCTTGAAGATCCATATCACCCCTAACAAATCCAACTATTATTTCACTGCTAGCTATAAACCCCATCAATGTTTCCCATTGATCATGGCAATTACATTAAAAACACTGAGAGGTTAAATATCAAACCAAATGTCTTCTTGTTAGGGAGACTTAAATTATCCAGACATTGATTGTCAAACTTTCATCTCTAAAAATGGATATGCCCAGTGTTTCATAAATTTTGCTAATAGCAATGTAATAGAGCAAACTGTAGAAGTGCTAATATCCTTGACCTGGTACTTACAAATATAGCTTCCATTTGTATCGCACCATACATCTCCCCACCCTGATTAACAAATTAGTTACTTTCTCTGTCAGACTTAATGGTACCATCCCACTAACAAATGAGACCATTTTATGGACTTCTGTAGGGTAACCGTGCTTCAGCTTGTAGAAGACATATGCTAAATTCCCAATAATCCTCAGCAAATGAATCATGCTGAGAGGGCTATCACACTTATCTCAAATTATTGCCAGCATCTAAACTGCATTGAAAAAAGTCTGTGAATGTCCACGCTAACTGGTGAGACTTTCAAATTAATAAATTATATAACAAAAAAAGGAAAATAATGAAAAGTTATAAAAAAATCCCCTCCCTCTACCTCAAGACTACCCTGAAACATACAAGCAAAGAACTTAAGGACACAGTTACAAACTGTAAAGCACAGTATGCACTGGTGGTTGGTGGCTTCATATACCAAAGGAAATGACAAGTCTTTCTTCACTTATGATAGGAATTTAAAAAAGCTTTTCAACAATGCACATAGCTCATTCACAATAGTATCACATATTCTGGTCTCACTGATATAGCTAATATATTAGCAGACAAATTTAGTGCTAATTTTACCTCACCTATCCACATCGCTGCTCATTCTATATCTGAAAATTTTGTTTCCCTGATATCAACTGAAGAAACTCTTAGATTACCCATTAAAAGCTAAAACTAATATTCCCATGGGACCAGATAATATACCAGGGTGTATTCTCATCATTGGAAAGTAAACAGTATCTGAGCCTCTGCTTAATCTGTTCTTCCCCAGACTACCCACAGAAGTTGTTCCTGATTCGTAAAGAACAGCTACTGTGACTCCTCTGCACATGGTTGGCCCCTCTACAAACCCAGATAATTAAAGGCTCATCAGCCTCACCACCTTATATGCAATGTTACAGGGCATATCTTACCAGAACTCATTTATGTAAACACAGGCAACATAACTGTTTTAGATCCACTCAGTTTGTTTTTTGTGAAAAGCAGGTCCTATCTCCTGAACTTAGTAAACTTCTTTGAAAAGATTGCAGACACTATTAACAGTGGTCAGTTTGTATGTGCTGCTTCTCATGACTTGTCCAGTGGTTTTGATACTATCTGTCATGCTGGTATTATTGAAAAGATAGGAAAACTTCATGTAAATGACTACATTGTCCACTGGATTGAAAACTGGCTACCCAACAGATCTCAGTCAGTGAAAGTTGCTGGTACCTTCTCTGAATGTAAAATTAGAATAGCAGGGTACAGCAGGAATTAATGCTGAGTGCTGTCCTCTCTTGCATTTATTTTGCAAATTTCCAAGCTAATAATCATGAAATGTGGTAGACCAACTTTACTGATGACTGCAGGCTAGATGCAGTCATCATTCATTGGCACTAAACTGCATAAAGGGCTGGAATATGTACATAGTTGGTGTACTGTAAACATTCTCAAGCAAAATGCAAAAATGTGCAACAAAAAAGTTGTTCCTGCCTCATATTCTGTAGGTGGTACTCATCTTGAAACAGATACAGTAATAAGAGACCTCAGTATTTATGTGGTCAGGTCTCTCTCTCTCTTTTGATCATCATGTCTCCACCATAGTCATGAAACCCTTCTATTCGGCACACTTAATTTCCAAAGGAATATCTTGAAGCTCCAAAGATGTCTTCTTATCCCTGTGCTGCTTCCTTATCAAACACATAATCAAATACAGTGCCCACTTAGGTATGTTCACATCTAAGCATATCACTCAATGAAATCAAATACAACATCCACTTAGGTATGTACACATCCAAGCATATCACTCAATGATATCAAATACAGTGCCCACTTAGAAATGCACACATCTGCGCATATCACTCAGCGAAATCAGAGTGCCCACTTAGTGCCCACTTATGTATGTACACATCCAAGCATATCACTCAATGAGCTCAAATACAGTGCCCACTTAGGTATGTACACATCTAAGCATATCACTCAATGAGATCAAATACAGCATTCACTTAGGTATGTACACATCCAAGCATATCACTCAACGAGATCAAATACAGTGCCCACTTAGAAATGCACACATCTATGCATATCACTCAGCGAGATCAAATACAGTGCCCACTTATCAGTGCCCACTTATGTATGTACACATCCAAGCATATCACTCAGTGAGCTCAAATACAGTGCCCACTTAGGTATGTACACATCCAAGCATATCACTCAGCGAGATCAAATACAGTGCCCACTTAGGTATGTACACATCCAAGCATATCACTCAGTGGGATCAAATACGGTGCCCACTTAGGTATGTACACATTTAAGCATATCACTCAGCTAGAAAGTCCTCAACAGTGTTCACCTAAATAAATTAAAGGCCTTAAATATTTAAATATCCCAATAGATTAGCACAACTATTTCTATACTCAGTAGCCTACAAGCTGCTCAAAGGTGACCTGTGAGCAGCTTGTGACACATTGTTGCACATTTTTGCATTTTGTGACAATACACAATTATGTGCAGAGCTCATTGTAAATTGAGCCACCTATACTGAGCCAGAAGATATAGCAAACCTCCTGGATGATAAATTCAGCTCCAACTTTACTCCTGTCTCCCCCTCAACCTTCCCTCAGGAAATATCATCAAATATAACTCCATACTATCACTAGGGAACAGGTCCTTAATGCTCTCTCTAAGACCAAGAACACTACATTAATGGGCCCAGACAATATCCCAGGATGCCTTCTAAACAGCATGAAACATGACCCATCATGGCCTCTGGAATTACTATTTAACTGTAGCCTCCAAACAGGCTTTGTGCCTCATGAATAGAGAAAGGCAACAGTCATCCCTCTGCACAAAGTTGGGCCATCTACAGACCCTAGAAACTACATACCTATAAGTCTCACTAGTCTTATATGTAAAGTCATGGAAAGAATTATCATGGAGATAATCAACTGAGATATATTAAACTTCCAGACACTGGACCCAACCCTATTTGGTTTCATAAAGGGCAGATCATGCCTACTCAACCTGGTGGACTTTTTTGAGAAGGTCACCAAAGCAATAGATGAGGGCAAAATCATTCACACTGCCTACCTTGACCTGGCCACGGCATTTGACACAATACTCCACTCAGGCAGTGTTGACAAACTCAAGAAGTTAGGTGCAAACCTGCATGTCACCCGGTGGATAGCCAAATGGCTCATAGACAGGACCCAGGAAGCTAGAATTGGGGAGGCCATCTCTACAAAGAGGCCAGTTTCAAGTAGAGTCCCTCAAAGATCAGTCCTTGGACTACTCCTTTTTGACATTTACTTCTCAGAAGTCAAGGCCAATATCAGTGGTCTCTGGCTGACTACATTTACAGATGATTGCGAATTAGGAGCAGTCATTGAATCTCACACTGACACAAATGTTCTCCAGGAGGGGCTGACACAGACAAACAACTGGTGTCAGAGTCAGAGACTAAAATTAAATGCCAAGAAATGCATAATAGTATAATTTGAGAAGTCATCCATCACTGGAATCTATCATATTGACAGCACACCCCTTAGAGTTGACCCAGTAGTCAGGGACTTAGGGCCACACATAGATAGTAATCTAGCCTTTGATCATCATATGTCTACAGTGGTGAGAAATCATTCTATGTTGAGCAACTTATAAACAAAGGTATGGCATCTAAGTCCAAGGAAGTCATTGTTCCACTGTATTTGGCATTCATAAGACCTATCATTGAGTGCAATGTCCCCTTTGGTATGTACCTAACCAGGCATATCCAACAACTGGAGCGTCCAAAGAGGTTCCTCACTAAAAGAATACAGGGCGTAAGTAATATGTCCTATGCAGACTGCCTCAAGGCCCTATCCTTGTATTCTGTCTCCTACAGGCTTTTGAGGGGAGATCTATGCCTGACATACAGGGCATTGTCAGACCCCACTCTAATGGACCTCCTGCATATCCACAAAACAAACAGCACCAGAATTACCTGTTCTAAAGACTTAAACCGTGCCTGTGATATAAATATGACCTGCTGGTGAGATAGGTATATATCCTAGAGACTACCTATCTATGGAACAGGCTCCCCATCCATGTGAAGCAGAGTTCTTACCTAATCCAATTCAAGTGCAACTTGGACAATTGGATGGAAAACCAGAAATTCATCCCTGGTTTGGCACCTATGTCTCTGATGCAAACAGGTAACCTGTAAATGGTTCATCTTCCAGGCCCATTCTTACACTTATCAAGGGTATCAGAACTCATCAGAGATTTGGGATGCATGGCTAGGCTTATAAAGGCCCTTGTAGCAGTTAACCTAGTAAACACCTATGACTGTATGAACCTGTGTCTTGCTTTTTTTATCCATGAAAGATTCAATCCTCTCTAATCTACTATTTCTTTACAAAACCAGTGGCTCTACAAACACCCTTACTACAGACCCAATTTTATACCAACACATAAACAAGTATCTCTGGACGGATAAGTTCCTAAATGACTGTATTCCTAGCCTGTGGAATAAGCTACCACTACAGATCAAAGAAAATACTACACTGTCTGTCTTTAAGGCTAATCTTGATGATTGCATGGGTAGACACAAATTTACACACGGCTTATTATATATAGCCTTGCTCTGTTTAGGAGGTGGACACTATTAAGTATACCTACTTAAAGGTGGATCTGGTTAGGCCTTTTATGGTCACAGTGATTTCTTGCCTAGTATCATTCCTATGTTTCTAAACACCAGAAAGTAATCCTTCTATTGCTTAAACAATATTTACAACCAACTAATAATGAGGTACACTGATAAAGGGCAAACATTTACCAAAAATAATGTGAAACAGAAATTAGACGTTTTCATGTGGGCATTTGAAACCAGAGTTTTTTGCATGGAGGAAAGTGCCTTTCTGTCCCCAGCACACACTCTTCTGCTTGTTATAATCATCACTCAAGTTGACATTACTCAGTCAATAGGCAAGTACCTGACTTTTCATTAAAAAAAGAAAAAAAAAATACTTGACTTTGTCTTTCCTTTGAAAGCCTAGAATATGAAGGCAACATTTACTGAAACATTGTCTTAAAATTTCTCTAATTTGTATAGTTGTGTTTTGTTAAAAGATATGGCTCTCCAAATAAAGTCCTTCACTGAAGTCTTCACTTTCAGTTTACATTCTATTTCGAGCAATGCGACCACCAAATTTCAAGTTGTATCCTTAAATTACCGCCCATTACAGCATTAATTTAAAATTGTGTTAGACATTAATGTTATCTAGTGTGCCTTGTGGTTTATTTAAAAGTAGTATTTTAAATTAATCTTTTGTTATATGTTATGTCTTTCTGTTCTTTTGGCTCTTGACCATCCTTCTTCTCACAACCTTTAATGCCACACAATGGCAGTGCAAAAACTTACTGATTTCTGAGAGTAATAACTCATTAAATCCCAAATCTACTATGGTGAAAATGATCCTTAATTGTGGTTGTGAGTTAGTTAAGGGTTTATATTTTTAGTTCACCTGCTGCCTACCTGATGTTCAAATGTGTACTGAGATTGTGAATGGGTCGCAACATGCTTAACGTATCCCTGGCCAAAATGTTAACTGTGTATATCTGTAGTTTTAGTCCCCCCCCCCCCCCCCAGTGAGAGGCAAATCTCATGCCATCCCTTAAAATGTTAGAGCTCATACTGACCACTGTGTTCATACAGTTAGGGATATGACCTCAGTACCTGAAGAGTTCCAATTAAAAGTGACTGTGATAAGACAAGCATGTTGACTTCAGTGGGGATAAAATAATAATAAAAATGTGATGATCTAAATTAAAAGAGAAAACAAAGAACAAATGCAGAATAAAATAACACATTTTAGTGGTGAGATTTCACTTCTTAAAGTAAGGAAGATGTGCAATGTCTCATTGTAATAAGACTGAGCCTATAGCTCCTAATGTTCGTGTGTGTGTGTTTGTCGTGCATGGTGCATGCGTGCGTGTGTGTGTGTGTGTGTGTGTGTGTGTGTGTGTGTGTGTGTGTGTGTGTGTGTGTATGTGTGTTTTGGTTACATTTTTGGTATATAAAGAAGCATCAATAAGTCCAAGAAACAAGAAAGTAGTTTATTAATATGGACTAATAAGCAGTATCTAATGATGAATTTCACTATTAGATTTTGTTGAATTTCACCATCAGGTTTTTCCAGGATGTACATTACTTTTAAGTAACTATTTCACACTTCTGAGCTTGCAAGATGCAGTTGGTGTCACATAGCACAAACTTGTATGGAATAGGTGGGTCCAGTTTCACAGAAGAGGTAAGCTTATTAATTTATTTTACCTTTTATACTCTTCTTAAGCTGCATATTTTATTTTCCCCAATCCCATAAATGTCAAAACAAATTGTGATTGCTGAGAGCAGATTATTTAGTAACTATTATTTTATTTCATTTTAGTGCATTTTACTGATTTATTAGGAAGATTATTAAAGCAATCATTTTCGGGTCTATATTAGCAAATCGAAGGAACGGAAATGAGGATACTGTTTCATCGATACATATGTGTCGAATTCACAGGTAAGCGAACAGCCAGAAAATCGGTTGGCCATTGCTGTAAATTTGCCCTTTTCCCCACTCTAGTGCAATCTTGGAGTTAGTATATTTAGTTAGAGGTGTGTGGAGGGTGAAGCCCCCAACTTTATAATGTTTGTACTGGTGTGTCGTGTGTAGTTGGCCTACCATTATTTTTCCCTTGGAAGAAAATCGGTGATTTGGCCGTTCGGTTACCTGTGAGTTCAACACATATGTGTTGATGAAACGGTATTCGCATTTCAGTTCCTTCAGTTTGTTAATATAGACTGTCCTTATCAACTGCAACTCAGGCACACAATTAGAACATTTAACCTACAGCAACATTTACAAATTTAGATGAACAGGTTAGGTAAAAGCAAACCCTGTTTCACTATGTTTGCTGCTCATTGCAAACTGGGCTATCATTGTCCTGCCTACCTCTGAAAAAAATAGTTCTCCATAAGGGTTGTATAGTCTATACCAATGTGAAAGTAATATGTTGCCTTTAATGTTAAGAAACACGACATAATTACTTTTGGGAAATGAGTAGATCTTGCCACCTACAGTGTTATTTTATTATCTCTACTTCATTGAAAAAGACAAAGTAATTTATTTATTTATTTTTTAATTTTATTAATTTGCCAATTGGATAAGCCTAATGGACACAGGTATCCTGTTAGAAAAATATGTATTTGAGCATATATAAAGTGCTAGTTAAAAAGCAAATAGTGTATAATGCATTTTATTCTATTATTAATATGGCAATAAGAATGATTTTACATGTAACTGCTTGAAGCTTTGGAACTGCAGTGTATTTGAACTCTGACCCTGGCAGTAGCCAGCTCAGCAAGCTTATGTTTTTCACTAATGATTATCTGCTGGGTCAGGAAATTAAATGTATAAAGCATTGAAAATCTTCTTCTCCTTCCTTTGGGACAATTGGCCTTGTAAATGTTATCAAGATAAGATGCAGCTGTTGGAAGAATGTTGCAAGAAGAACAAAGAAGTGTATTACAAGACTGAACCAGCTATTGTATTCAAGCAGGCCTGAAACCTTGAAGGAGTAACATTTACAGAAAGACATTATAACTGACCAGGTGCTTTGCAAGGCTATATTATTCCCAAGGGAAAACTTTTTTAGAATATGTAACATCAGCAATCTTTATGAATAGAATGTTGTGAACCATAGTGATGTAGGTGCCCTGTGACTAACCACGTCAGAAAGGTGGGCACAAACTAGAAAATAGAAACTATAAGAATTGTGTACTTCCTGTATCATGTCAGACAAAATTCTGTACTTGTACATTTTTTGCCTCCTGGTGTACACTAGTAAACTTTTGCATCTGAGCCTCCTGTGTTGTTATCTTTATTTTTATTTAACAGTTTGGTCCTTCTTGAATCGGAAACCCTTGGACAGCTACAGATCAGAGTGTACCGGTGGTCGAACACTGCGCAGGAGAAGCTACCGAAACGGTTCTTCTTGAAATATAAAAGACCTCCGACTGAATTGTCATTTTGAGAGGCTGGCCACTTTCTGATCTGCAGCCAAAGAGCGGTCTCGAACTGGTCGACTCAGGAGGCTCAGGTAGGGAGATATTTGCCTTTTTTCTGTTTTAGATCAGGGACTAGGTTGCAGTAAATACTATTGTCAGAAGATTTGTTATACAGATCAGGGACAAAAGGAAATTACTGTATATTTTGTCAGAGATCAGGGAAACAGAATAAGGTAGGCAGTCATTCTAGATAAACTGTGTAAGGAACTGAAATACCACATGGTGAAAAGGGTTACGTAGCATTTTCTTTTAGTATGGGAAATCAGTGCACTAAAACATCGCGAGATCCGGCCCTAACTGAAGACGCAAAATATATGCAATTACAACGGGCTGATGATGTTAGGTATTATACAAAATGGGTTAATAAATACGGATTCGATGGTAAATTAGATAAAATTTCATTAGTTAAAATAAAACAACTTAAATCTGACGCAGAAGGTCAGGCAAAAAAACAACAACGATTAGGCATTCCATAGGCACACAGGTGGATTGAGGAAGTAAACCGAAGGGAACAAAAAACTAAAAATGCTAAAACATTATTTTTAGATAAAGAGGATAATAACATAGTAATAGCGACGGCTCCTCCTCCCCCGCCCCCTCCGATGCCTTTTTCAGGGTATGAAGCAGGAGGACAAGCTGGTCCACCTCCACGTTATCCTGAAGTTACAAGAACACTAAAACCATTTGTTAGAGATCCTATTGAAACTAGGTCTCGGACACGTAAAACACTTGGGGACACAGACTTGTATCAAATAGGGAAAAACACACTAGAAGAAAATGAGGAAGAAATCTGTCCACTAATCGAGGTACCAAATCCTCAGGCAGGACAGGAAGGGCAGGACCCAACTCTTCTAGTATACAGACCATGGACACCAGAAGATATTCGGAAAGCTACAGAGGGAATCCCCCATCCAAAAGTTAATTACACAAAGTTTTTACAAGATTTACAAGGTATGAGACTAAGTTACCACTTGAATGGGGAAGAAATAGAAAAGGTTGTTAGACAAATTGTGGGTCCAGACTGGCACATGATTTGTGGCACCTGGAATCCTCGTAATGCAGAGCTTAAACCACTCCCACATAGTGACGCAGAACTAGACAACAGAGTAAAAGGTCTTACAGACCGAATTTCCGAAAAATAGAAACCTAGAGCAGATTGGACTTGCATTAACCAATGCATACAACAAGAGAATGAAACTGTAGATGGGTATTATGGTAGATTATTGGAATGTTTCAATAACCATAGTGGTATGGCTATTCCTGAAAATCAGACATGATACCTCGTATGAACAGCAACTGAAAAATGCGTTTTCAAAAAGGTTGCATTGCACCTATCAGTAGCTTCATTACGAAGCATATGATAGATCATCGAACAAGTAGGCTACAAGCCTTAATTGAATATGCTAGACATGCTGAAAGACACTTTAACAGTAAAAAGAAAAAGAAGACACAAGTCTTCACTGCTGAAGACGGAGCTGAGGTTTTTGTAGTACAGTCCGATAAAAAGGGTAAGAAAAATGCCCAGGGAAACAGACAATCTGACAAACGGTCAGAAGATTTTGAAGAGAGAAAAAAGAAAGGTGAGTGCTTTAAGTGCGGAAAGAAAGGACATTTAGCGAGGGATTGCAGGCTAAATAAAAAGGTGACTACAGAAAGCAAGGATGATGAGGACTGACTATATATAGTGATGAAAGTCAGAAATCATCAGAAAAGGCTAACAAACAAAGGACAAATGTAAATGTAGTAGAAGGAATAGAGGAAGTGCAAGTAGACATAGAGGATGAAGAAAGTGAAATTTTAGATTTGGCATTACTGAGCTTGGAGCTCTATCTGGCAGACACAAAACCGGAAGTCACACTTCTGGTGGAGGGGAGGGAAGTAAAATTCCTGTGTGACTCAGGAGCATCACGGACTTTGATACACCCCTCCAAGTTACCAGAATATTCCGAATCACCTGATTATATATTAGTAAAAGCAGCAAACGGACAGCTATATAGGGAGCCACTCTCCCATGATGTAGCAATAACTGACCCTGTTTCAGGTATGACTCAGAAAAGTAAAATCGTAGTTTCTGCAAAATGTCCAGTAAACCTACTGGGAAGAGATCTTATGCAGATATTTGGCATAGCGGTAGTTCCCACTATGCAGGGTATGGAGGCACAAAGACAAATGGATATTTTCGTGGTGCGACCGGAGGGTGAGACTTTTTACTGGTACAGCCAGGACCTAGTTACGACTGGTCCAGGGGCAGTAACCGAGGAACTGATGAACGTAGCCATCAGTAAGGCCCCCCTCCCTTGACTCTGACCAACAGCATTTGTTACACTGTACTCTATACTACTGTAGCATGCCAGGACCTGATAAAGAATATGAGCAAGAATTATTCAAAAATCCTGCTAACAGATTAGTATTACGAACCTTGTATTGGGATACTGAGGGAAACAGTGTGGTAAGCTGTTCATTACCTCAGGAATTCATGACACTGTACAAATCTAATCGACTATCGCATGTCAGCTTAACGAAAAATAAGAATATGAAATGGGCAGACTTAGGAGAAAAAGTAACAAGGTGGGAAAAACAAACTGATTTAGAATTATCAGAGCAGGGAATACAAAAACAGAAATTGAACTGGTTAACACAGACACATCCAGCTGTACACTTACAAACTAGTGAAGACAGCTGATTAGCGTTCTTATTAGAAGAAGAAGAAAAAGCCTTGTGTGATATACCAGAGATTCTTTGGTCAACAGGCAAATCAGATGTAGGACTTATTCGAACAGCAGGACCAGTTACTATTACACCAAAATCAGCATTTAGACCACAAAAAAGACAATACCTCTTGAGGAAAGATGCGGAGCAAGGAATCAAGCCTATAATAGCAGCATTACTCAAGGAAGGAGTACTGGTAGAATCTCTTGATTCACCATGTAATACTCCTCTATTTCCTGTTAAAAAAGCAAACGGGGAATGGCGGATGGTACAGGATTTACAAGCTGTAAACAATGCAATAATACCTAGAGCACCTACGGTGCCAGACCCACACACCTTGTTGAACGATTTAAAGCCGCAACAAAAATATTTTACTGTAGTAGACATAAGCAATGCTTTCTTTTCAATACCTATACATCCTGATAGCCAGTATTGGTTTGTATTTACATTTCAGGGTAAAAGATATACCTATACTCAGCTACCACAAGGATATTGTGAAAGTCCAACAATATTTGCACAAGAAATGGCAAGCAACCTGGCAGGGTTTACCCCACCAGGAGGTAGTCAGATTCTACTTTATGTAGATGACATTTTGCTAGCAGCCCCCACCCAACATCAAAGCAGGGAGGATACGATAGTGTTATTGAAATTTTTAGCAGCACAGGGACATAAAGTAAACAAAAGTAAGTTACAACTTTGGAAAAAACAGGTCAGATACCTAGGATATGTAATATCAAATGAAGGTAGAATATTAGACGAAGACAGAAAAACAGCAATTTTACAAGCACCTAAACCAGCAACCAAGAAGGAAATGATGTCCTTCTTGGGAACAACTAATTTTTGTCGAAGCTGGATATCAAACTATGCCTTAGAATCTGCTCCACTGGCTGATTTAATATATAAAACACCAATGGCAGCACAAGATATATTACAATGGACACCCGAAGCAGAAACGGCTTTCTGCAGACTAAAACAATTGATAGCCTCTTCATTAGTTTTAGGACTTCCGAATTACCACAAAAGATTCTTTCAGACCGTAGATTGTAAACAGGGATATATGACGTCAGTTCTGACGCAACAGCATGGGGATAAGCAATGCCCCATAGCTTACTATTCATCACAGTTAGACCCAGTGGCACAGTCGTTGCCTCACTGTGTACAAGCAGTGGTCGCAGCTGCAATGGCAGTACAGGCTTCGGCCTCAGTGGTGTTATTCCACCCTCTCACATTGAGAGTGCCTCATGTAGTCGCGATAATTTTACTGCAAGAAAAAATAGCATATCTATCTCCTGCTAGACATCTTTCATGTATGACCATACTGCTGAGCCAACTTCATATGGTAATTGAACGTTGTACAACATTAAACCCGTCAACGTTACTTCCAACCCCTGTGGATGGCACGCCGCACAGCTGCCTGCAAGAAATTGAGCAAACAACTTTGCCCAGACAAGATCTCACTGATATGCCCTTGAATGATGCTGAGGTGACATTTTACGTGGATGGCTCGTGCAGAAAGGGTCCTACAGGAAAAAATCTAGTGGGGTATGCAGTAGTTACAGATACAGAGATCTTAGAAGCCCAACCTTTACAGCATAACTTATCTCCTCAACCAGCAGAATTGATAGCTTTAACACGGGCTTGCACTCTAGCGGAAGATAAATGTGTGAACATATATACTGACAGTCAGTATGCTTTCTCTACAGTGCATGTTTTTGCACAACAATGGAAAAATAGGGGAATGATAACATCTAATGGTAAACCGATTAATCATGCGCAACTTATTTTGAACCTATTAGATTCTATTCAGTTACCTACTAAAGTAGCTATTTGTAAATGTTTAGCTCATACAAAACAACAGGATAGACTTTCAAAAGGAAATGCAAAAGCTGATGCAGCTGCAAAGCAAGCAGCCTCAGACTCAGAAACTCTTCTTTTAACCGAGGAATTACAACCCTCTGAGATTCTAGATCTAGAAATGCTAAAAACAATGCAGACACTAACTAAAAAAGCAGAGAAACAAAAATTGGAGAAACGAGGTGCAATCCTCGAAAATGGACTGTATGTCTCCAAAGAGAAAAAAACAATATTACCGTCTAATTTATTTAGATATGCAGCTTTGTTGAGCCATGGGCAGTGCCATGTCTCAACAGGGGGGATGGTACAGTTAGTAAATCGAGTATTCCAAACATACGGATTCATAAATTATACAAAAAAATTTTGTGCAGCATGCCATACTTGTAACAAACATCATGCACAAGGGGCATTCAAACCCAAGCAAGGGAGTTTTCCTGCACCACCATATCCGTTCCACACTATTTGTATGGATTTCATAGAGTTGAATAAATGTGAAGGGAAAAATACTGTTTAGTAATTATAGATATGTTTTCCAAATGGGTAGAAGCTTTTCCAACTAAAAATCCGGATGCAGCAACCGTGGAAAAAGCCCTAGTAAAAGAAATAATTCCTAGATTTGGCATACCGGAAAGGATTTATAGTGACAATGGGACACATTTTGTTAATCAGACGATTCACCAGCTTGGGAGATTCTTTGGAATCTCCTTAAAGAATCATTGTGCTTACCACCCACAGTCTGCAGGACTGGTGGAAAGGTACAATGGAATTCTAAAAAACAAATTGAGGAAGCTAGTGAGTGAGACACAGAAAAACTGGATTTGCTGTCTGCCTTTGGCACTGCTGAACATGAGAACAGTTCCAAATGTAAAGGGTTTGACTCCCTTTGAAATGATATTTGGAAGGGCATATTATGTGCCACAGTGGAAAGCTCTCATGCCTGCAGAACTAGAGGCTGACAGCTCATTAGCTAGCTACATGAGAAAACTGTTAACAAATAAAACTGTTTTGCAGTTAAACTCTTTTTCAGATAAAAGACAGACCAGACCGCTAGAAGCAGTACTGACTCCGGGGACCTGGGTGTGGCTGAAGGTTATGAAGAGGAAGAATTGGGCGAGTCCAAAGTGGGAAGGACCGTACCAGGTACTGTTGGCAACGCCTACTGCAGTCAAAGTTGCTGAGAAGATGTCCTGGGTCCATCTGACGCACTGTAAACTGGTAAAGAATTTTCAACTTGATAAACATTTTGGGATTGATACACAACAAAGGCAGGATGGCCAAGAGCAAAACGAGTAAAAATACAGATCAACCCCAAAGATGTTGTTTAATTATCTTGTTGACTATGCATTTATTGACTATGATTGTGATGACCTTCCTTTTGTTGTGGTTTTAACTACATGTAACCACACAAGTGAAAGTGGAGAGACGTGATGAACTGTCTATAGACTGGCATCCGAACTTTAACACATACCTAGCTATGAAGCGTGTATACGCAGAGACTATGAACATTTCAAATTGCTGGGTTTGTACTGCTATACCAACAGCATATGAAGGACTGTTAATGTCCGCTGTCCCCTTGGGGATAAATGAGACTTGGGAGAATTTACTTTTTGATACAGGATCTGTAAGATCACAAGACAAAATTGCATTGTATTTGCCTATTACACAGAAGGGAATTGTATGTTTTTATAAAAATAATACACTTCAAGTGGGTTGGAGTAACTGTAATATAATCATATCTTATAAATGCTACATTAAAGTTAAAGATAGAGGCACTGTTTGTAATACGAATTATGATTCATATTTGAGTTTAATGAAAACAGCATTGAGTGATGTGCAGAGAAATCCTGTCTTACATAAACAACTGATTATTATAGACAAGAAAATGTTTCATTCAGAATTAACCCGCATCAGTACTAAAGTAGAAAACTGTTATTTTGTTTGTGGGAAAAAGGCATACAAATGGCTACCTGAGAATTGGTCCGGCAGTTGTTTTTTGGGTTATCTGGTTCCGGCCATAAGACATACTGCAGAATTACCTCTGGGTAAGATACGAAATGTGAGAGATGTAGCCCGGAAACCTGAAGGTCCAATCGGAAAACCTGTAAATCCAGTGGGACAAATCGAAGCTGGTTGGAAAGACCATCATTCTGTAAAGAATAAAGAAAAATTGACTCATATGGACTCGAGTGACAGTGTAATATCCTGGGCTGGAATACTTCCAGCATATGGAGCAGTCAAATCGATCTGGGAGTTGAGAAAGCTGTCGAAACTTCTCGAAGTAATGAGTAATGCAACTTTTTCTGCTCTCGAACTAGTGACTGATGAACTGAATGCAATGAGAACTGTTGTGCTACAAAATCGAATGGCTCTTGACTTCACCCTAGCGGCGAGAGGTGGTACTTGCGCGCTTATCAAAGAAGAATGCTGTGCGTTTATACCAGACAATCGACATGAAATTAATGACCACCTAGAGGTAATACAGCAGGTATCGGCCATGACTGAACCAGGCCCAAACCCACTGACGAACTTTTTCCAGAATCTGTTTGGTGGGTGGGGTTCTATCCTAATGAACATCTTGATTGCTATTTGTGTGGGTCTGCTCCTATTAGGAGCATGTGTCTGTTGTGGGATTCCCTGCATGAAAAGATTAATCAAAGATTTTATTGATATATCTGTAACTGAAACTTTGTACCAAGACATTGAGTTAGAAAAATTAATTTCAGATGAAATTCTTTCCGAAGTATAAACTAAATGACTTACCTGGTTGAAAGTCCTTAAAGGAGAAGGCTAGGGGACGAAATGACACTGTTTATATTTCAGAATAGAATAAAAGTATTAAAAGGGAGGAAAATGTTAGAAAAATATGTATTTGAGCATATATAAAGTGCTAGTTAAAAAGCAAATAGTGTATAATGCATTTTATTCTATTATTAATATGGCAATAAGAATGATTTTACATGTAACTGCTTGAAGCTTTGGAACTGCAGTGTATTTGAACTCTGACCCTGACAGTAGCCAGCTCAGCAAGCTTATGTTTTTCACTAATGATTATCTGCTGGGTCAGGAAATTAAATGTATAAAGCATTGAAAATCTTCTCCTTCCTTTGGGACAATTGGCCTTGTAAATGTTATCAAGATAAGACGCAGCTGTTGGAAGAATGTTGCAAGAAGGACAAAGAAGTGTATTACAAGACTGAACCAGCTATTGTATTCAAGCAGGCCTGAAACCTTGAAGGAGTAACATTTACAGAAAGACATTATAACTGACCAGGTGCTTTGCAAGGCTATATTATTCCCAAGGGAAAACTTTTTTAGAATATGTAACACCAGCAATCTTTATGAATAGGATGTTGTGAACCATAGTGATGTAGGTGCCCTGTGACTAACCACGTCAGAAAGGTGGGCACAAACTAGAAAATAGAAACTATAAGAATTGTGTACTTCCTGTATCATGTCAGACAAAATTCTGTACTTGTACGTTTTTTGCCTCCTGGTGTACACTAGTAAACTTTTGCATCTGAGCCTCCTGTGTTGTTATCTTTAATTTATTTAACATATCCCTTTTCAGGGGCAGTCTGGGAGAACTGTCTGTTTAGATACTTGTTCAAAGTTGCGTAGTCAACAAATGAAGGTGACAGAAATCCAGCCATTTTCCATTGACAATAGCAAACAGCTTGTTAGCCCACTCACAGCCTTAACCCTTTGTACTTCCAGATAATTTATATTATATGTCAGTGCAACACATATCTGCAGATTGTATTTTCTGTTAACTTAATTTGTAAGGGGAGGGCTGTTGGCTTACTTACCCCCTCCCCCTTTAGACCAAATAGACAGGAGTTGCCGAAAGCAACAAATGCCCCTTACAAATACAATAAATGGAGAATACAGTTTACCAGTATGAGGTATACGTGTACCAGAGCAAGACCACTTGATTACAAAAATCATGCAACTGCTGTGACTATCCTTTTCTCAAAATGGTTTAGATGTGGGTAGATATTGTAAAATTATACCAAAACTATTTATATAAGTTATTAAGAACCTAGGTACCTTCACAAACAGGGCTCTTAACATTTAACTTCAGGTTTCTTAAAGAGCTTGTTGTATAAGCAATATACAGTCAGAATATAACATCAAGCCAAACAAAAGAAAATATCCTGAATTATATGTGTGTGTATATATATATATATATATATATATATATATATATATATATATATATATATGTGTGTGTGTGTGTGTGTGTGTGTGTGTGCACGCGCGCGCGCGCGTGTGTGTGTGTGTCTGTGTGTGTGTGTGTGTCACTAAAAAATGAATAATATAAGCCTGAGATACAGAATATTCTACAACAAGTGACAAGTGAGTCATTAACAAAGGTATATAAAACATCAGTTTTCAAACATGAAAACTGATTTATTTATTTATTTATGATTTGTCCACTTTTTAGCCATGACCTTAAGTCAGAGAGCAGAAAATACATCACAGTCTTTCAATCAACAATATTATATAAAAAATTAGTACAAAGCAAAATTCAGAACATAATAAGATTGAATTCAGGTAGAGTAACATTAAAAGATATAGTCAGAGTTCATTGAAAAAAAAAAATATATATATATAAAATGCAAGCTGAGATGTGCATAAAATAGAGTGCGATCATAAATATAATACACAAGCTTCTGTATACATGTAAAATATTTGCATGAAAGATGTTATACTAAGAGGCTAAGAAAAGTTTATTAAATTATTATGAAAAGTTACTTAACCATTGCCATGTCTGCAAGTGCATTCAGTAAAGAGATGCTCTTTACGTGCATCTTTGAAGATTTTAATGGTTTCTGATAATGCATGGCTTCAATCAATGAGGACAACATGTAATAAGCAATTAAAAAATCAGGTTGAGATATGGGTGGTACAGTGAATCAGTAATTAGCATAGATGCCTTATTGAACATGTTTATTTTATTAGAACAAACTACCAACAGCTAAGAGTACACACTGTAAAATCAGTTAGGAATTCAATTAATCTTTGTCAGCATAAATTCAGCAATCTCCTACATGAAATAGACTGGACACCCTCTAAATGACTGTCCTTTAATGATGTTGTATTATACTTTAATAAACCTTCCTTCACATACTTAATACCCTAGTTCCCCTTCGTATGAAAAGAATCAAAATTAACGCAGCACTATCACTCTCTAAGCTATGTAAACACCTGATGAAGCAAAGGGACCTAGCTTGGACAACCTGAAAACTAAACAAACATTAACAAAATCATGTCAGTTTCAAAACATTATGTAAACACCTGATGAAGCAAAGGGACCTAGCTTGGACAACCTGAAAACTAAACAAACATTAACAAAATCATGTCAGTTTCAAAACATTATATAACAAAGTAACAAAACTAGTCAACAGAGATAAGAATTCATACTATTTCCAGCTTCAACACCAGCATAAAATCAACCCCCAAAAATGTTGGCACTCCATATCTTCTCTACTTAACCCTGGAATAAACAGACAGCACAGCCCATCACCTGATATCCCTACATCACAAATAGCCAAAAACTGTAACAAGCACTTCATAAAATCAATATCAGACCTACTAACTAATATCTCTAATGCTGAACCCCCCTACCATTCAACATATTCAGACACCAGCCCTATACCATCACCTACTTCTAACCCGTCATTAATAACCCCCTACTCAACAAAATGTCATACAAACCCCATTCTCATTTCAGCCCATACCCACTGACACCATTAAGAAACTGCTACAAAAACTAAAACCCTGCTCCACCTCAGCTGATAATCTCCCCCCATACTACCTCAAACTGGCTGCCTACCATATGGAAACAATCTCACATCAACCCCATCCACAAGGGTGGCAACTCTTTTGAACCATCATATTTCCGTCCTATATCCATCATGTCACTCATATCCAAAATTCTTGAGAGTGGTATCCATTAACAGGTAATGAAATATCTATTGCAAAACAACCTTTTAACCAAAACCCAACATAGTTTACGACCTAGCCACAGCACAGCTACAGACCTATTATCCTTTACAGACACCGTGAACAAGGCCAGAGATGCAGGATGCTATACAGCCTGAGTATTCCTTGATCTCTCCAAGGCCTTTGACACGGTGTCTCACCCCTTACTACTGAGCACACTATCTAACTTAGGCATCTCACATAACACAGTAAAATGATTTCAGAGCTACCTCAAGGATCGAAACAAGCAGTGAAATGGTACAATAAACTCTCACCCTTTCTCCACAATCCTACTGGAGTCCCTCAAGGCTCCATCCTTGGATCCCTATGATTCGATTTTCACAAACAACCTTCACCCTGCCTCTCACCTTGACCCCTCATTCAATATGCTGATGATTCCACCATAATCTGTACTGCACAGTTACTACCAAAACTACTTTCAAAACCTCAGCAGTCCTTTACTGCAGTCGAATTCTGGCAAAGAAATGCTCAGCTCTTTCTTTATCCAAAGAAGACTAAACTAGTACTCTTTGACCCCAAAAACACCTCCCCTGTCATTGATCACTTCAGCATCCTTACATCTAACAACACTGTCATAGAAGTAATGCAGGAAACCAAACTTCAAGGAGTTATCATTGATAACAAACTTTCATTTGACCCCTGTATACAGCAAACTATAAAGAAAACTCATCATAAACTGGGACTCTTATATAGAAACAAACATCTCCTTACTGCAGCAACCAGAACTACCCTTGCAAAAACATTTTTACTTCCCTGTCTTCTTTACAGTGCCCCTGTCCTCCTAACTAACTTATAAACTTCTATCTAAAGCAAGATGGAACAGTGCCACAACAAAGTTGCAAAGTTTTCCACAAACTCTAAATATCACACACACCACTGTAAACCACTACTAGAACTAAACTGGCATGAACTCTTTAAACAGTCTGTCTTTATTCAGCTATCCACCTTGCACAGCCTTATTCAAGCCTTCTGCCTGCCCAGCATTAATCAATCTCATAACACCTTACATACCAAATCGATCCCTATGATCAGAAGACAAAAATCCCTTAGCTATCTCAAAACCCACTAGAAAACTATGTCACTCTCTGTATTCATACTCTGTCTCTATACTATGGAATTCACTAGCTCTAGCTATCAGGTCTATGCCTGGCCTAATCCATTTCAAAGCCTCTTTAAAAAAATCATCTCAGAAATACATGGCTCTGCTCCTGCATAAAGCCTGCATAATGCTCAGCTCTTCCTCTTCAGTCACACTTGCCTCATCCTCCTCTTTTGTCATATTTCACTCCCCCACAGTCTGCAAGATCCTAAGGTTTTCATAATTCCCTCATTGTTTCTATACCATATCCTGAAACTACTGCTTAGGCTGTAATGCCTCTATTCTTAACTCTCCCACTATCTTTCTGCATCACTAACTTTCTGGCTATTAGTTTCCTAACTAAAACCAACGTTCTATTTTTTTTTTCACGTACTATAACAGTCAATGTCATACACAACACTATCTGGGATCACTACAGAATACAGAAATTCCACATTCCCAAGACTCTAAATCCTGAGGACCAGAATCTTGAGATTGCGGAATCACGAATGTAGTGAATGGGGATTGCAGTTCAGTGCAGAATGGGAACTTTGCCATTTACTCCACTGTAGTGTGATCTCAGAGTTGGTATATTTAAGTTGCAGGGGGTGTTAGGGGGCAGGGGGGCTTCCCCCCCTCCTGCATACAGGTTAGAATAGTTTGTTTCATGTTTTATTTATTTATTTATTTTTGAGATTCCGCAATCTCGAGAGTCTGGTCCTTGGGATTTAGGGCCTTGGGATTGTGGAATTTCAATATTCTGTAGTGATCCCCACTATCTGCGTAGTATTTTTGTACACTCTCTACTCATAGGCTATGTACGTGGTGAGAGTGATTATAATTGTCTATAATGTTTTAACTCTATAGAACTGCCTACATGAGTAGTATATCTTTTAACATCTTGTAACATAGTTTATATTCTTTCAGCTTATTTTTGTACAGTATTTCTCATGTCATTTGTATTGTATTGGATTATACTGTACTTGTATAGTACTGTATGTGGAGCTTTTCTCCCTGAGCCTCAGCTGAAAATGAGTTCTGTAGACCCAGTCAGACCACTCCGGTAAACCTATGTCAAATAAATAAATAAATTTGTTTGGCTCACAGCTGGAGTGCCTTCTGTTCACAGTCTGTAAAACTTCCATGTGTCTGTTTGGGCCTTCCTTGGGTGCAATAATTTCCTCCCACCTCCCAAAGTATGCAAAGTAGTTTAAGGGGGAATCCTCAATCTTTCCTGTAGGTGTGCATAATTTGTATCAATACATGTATGTCTAGATGTCTAGTGTATGTATATGTGTGTGTGTGTGTGTGTGTGTGTGTGTGTGTGTGTGTGTGTGTGTGTGTGTGTGTGTGTGTGTGTGTGTGTGTGCGTGCATGCGTGTGTGTGTGTGTATGTGTGTGCGTATGTGCGTGTGTGTGTGTGTGTGTGTGTGTGTGTGTGTGTGTGTGTGTGTGTGTGTGTGTGTGTGTGTGTGTGTGTGTGTGTGTGTGTGTCTGCATGTACACTGATATGGGCATCCTGTCATGGACTGGTACCCCATCCAGGATTAGTTTTTCTGTCTTGCACCCATTTACCATCCTGGTAAGGGGCTGGCTCCTTTGTGACACTGAAATGGGTTAAGTAAGTAATCTGAGAGTAAATGAACGAATGTCTCTATAACAAAGTAATAAACAGTGAAATAAAAGTTGCCAAAAACTGGCAATAACTATGTAGCAGAGAACAGTCTCCAATGCATCTGTATGCTATCAATCAAAGAAATGACACAAGAGAGGAATTTCATAGTCACTGTCATTAAAAAAAAATCCCCTGGCATGCAGAACAGCATATGCAGTACTGATAGCTGTTCTGTTTTAATTAACCTGTTTCAGAGTACAGTTGCTCCAGCTCTGGAAGGTAGTAATAGGACACTATATAAGAAAAAACAATGGAAGCTGGCCTAAAGCAAATGTTGGTCTGCTGCAAGGCACACAAAAGGAAGCCAAAAACACTTGAAAAAATATGTAAGGTGGGTCACAAATAAAAGTACACACTTCATTCTGATGTAAGGAAGATGCCATCTCTAACAAAAAGCTTAGCTCATTAGTACAAAAGGCTTTCAGTGTGCCCCATACAATATTCAAGGAAATTAGTAAAAAACTAAGAGCTCTCATAAAATCATCCAAAGCAAATTTCGAGAGAAAAATAGCTAAAGACTCAAAAGACAATCATAAGGCCTTCTTTAGCTATGTTAGAAACCTAGGAGGAAACTCCCAGATATGCTCAGAACTAGTTCAAAATGATGTGAAGATTACTGATCCTACAGACATTGCCAACATACTGGCTGACAGGTTCAGTGCAAACTCCCCCCCCCTCCCCCCCAAAAGGAGAGATATCTATACCAAATGAGTGCAGCCCCCCAAACATCTCCAGCGCCCAAGTGAGAACTGCTCTCCAAAGCAAAAACACAGCATCCATGGGACCCGATGGTGTCCCCGGCTGTGTGCTCCACGAACTCAATGAGGAATTAAACCCACAGCTAGGACAGCTGTTTAATCAAAGTCTTACCTCTGGATACGTACCCAGGAGTGGCACACTGCAACTGTGGTCCCACTTCACAAAGGCGGTGCCTCCACAGACCCTGGAAATTACGGGCCATTAGCTTGACAAGCCTTATCTGCAAAGCCATGGAGAGGATCATAATGGACCTCATAAATAAAGACATAGGGAATTTGCAGACTTTGGATCCAACCCAGTTTGGCTTTGTCAAAGGCAGATCATGCCTTTTAAACTTGGTTGACTTTTTCAAACAGTCACCAAAGCCATTGATGAGGGAAAGGCAGTCCATACAGCCTACCTCGATCTGGCTAAGGCCTTCGATACAATACCCCACTCGGGTATCATTGAAAAACTCATCAGCTTAAATGTTAACCCATACATCACAAGATGGGTTGCAAACTGGCTGAGTGACAGAACCCACAGGGTCAGAGTTGCTGGCGCCATGTCAGACTCAAAGCCTGTCACAAGTGGTGTCCCACAGGGCTCAGTCCTGGGCCCACTCTTGTTTGGCATCTACTTTTCCAAGTACAAGCAAACACAGGAGGGTTATGGCTGACAAAGTTTGCAGATGACTGCAAACTGGGCCATAGTAGAAAACACATCTGACACAGATATCCTTCAGAAGGGTCTCACAGAAACGGATAACTGGTGCCAGAGCCACGGCCTAAAGTTAAATGCCAAAAATGCATAGTCATACCCTTCGGGAAAAACAAGGTTACCCTAGCTACCAAATAGGTGGCAATCCACTGAGCACAAAAGAAGTTATCAGGGACCTGGGGACCCAGGTTGATAGTAGTCTGTCATTCGACACCCATGTAGCTAAAGTAGTTAGGAAGTCCTTCTACATTGCCCACCTTATCATGAAGGGATTCTCATCTAGATCAAGGGAGGTCATAGTCTCCCTTTACTCATCACTCATCAGACCAATGATTGAGTACAATGCCCCATTCAGAATGTATCTGACCCGACACTTGCAGCAGCTGGAGAGGCCACAAAAGTTCCTCACCAAAAGGATAAAGGGTCTCAAAAATCTGTCCTATGCTGCCCGACTGAAAGAACTCCAGCTCTATTCAGTCGCTTACCGCTTGCTCAGAGGTGACCTTTGCCTAACATACAAAGCCATGTCAAACCCAGATTTGATGAATATGCTTCACCTCAAAAAATCTAGATCCATCAGAGCCACAAGGGCGGGAGACTTAAACCTCGACACGGCTATTAATAGGACATGCTGGAGGGATAGATTCATCACCCAAAGACTCCCTATACTGTGGAACAAAATCCCGGTACATGTGAGGCAGAGCACCTCGCTGGCCTTGTTCAAGAGAAATCTTGACCAATGGATGGGAGATCGCAGATATACCCCAGGAATTACCTCAGTGTCACTGCTCGACAGAGGCACAGCAAAATAATGGGTATAGTTCCCCATACTAAAGGGGTGGCGTAAGCCACAAAACAATGGGCTAGGCTTATAAATGCCCTCGGGCAGATAGCCTAGTATGAACCTATGAACCTATGAACCTATTACTAGCTATTCCTAGGAGGCCATCATTTGACTGTATACCTCATTTATTTAGTCAGCACTAGAGTACAGATACTCACTTCAAAGGTAGTTACTAGGCTTGCAGCATATGGGGATCATTGAGGAGCCTAGCTCAAATTCCCAGTTGCCCTAAGCACTGTCTAGTTAAGTGACTTGCTTAAGTTCACACAGTAGGCAAATGAAAGCTCAAGGAACCAAACCCAGTACCACAGGAACTACAGCTTACAGACCTAACCATCTGCGTGAACTGCCAGACGAAATACTGTGCTGGTCTTCCTTTCTTAACCAAATTACTTGTCCAGCTTGAGCAAGTTCATAGATTCCTTCCTAACAGAATAGATGTGCTAAGCAGTCTGTCTTACACAAGTAAACTTCAGAAGATATCGCTCTTCTTGGTATCATGCTACTACCAGGGGTTTGGAGGGTGGCCTAATGGTTAAGGTGTTTGCCTTACAAACACAAGGTGCAGGGTATGATTCTCACAAGGGATAATTGGCTAGGCTTAAAATGGCTCACAAGGGCAGTTAGCTTAGTACGAAACTATGACTATGACTATGACTGATGGAAACCTATGCCTTGTGTTAAAGGCCATGAAAAACCCATTACTTTTTCTTAGTCTCTGTCTGGAGTCTACTGGTAAGAGGTCCAATACGTGTATAAAGGTAAGCAACCTTAAGTCACCATTGAAAATAGTAGAAATGTGGCAGTTTTCCACACAGCACCTCCCTTGTCTTAGAAATATATTTCCCTAGCTCTTAAAATAATGTTAAACCCTTCTTGGCTTTACCTTGAGGAACACGTGAATGCAAATAAGCTGCAGCATGGGACAGCAACTTTTAAGTTTTTATAATGCCAGCAGGCTGCAAACATAACTGCTGAACCAATCCATAAACTGAGGAACCTGTGAACCATTTGTCTACCATGTGAGTGTAAACAAGTAATTTAATCAGATGTGGCCTTACATCACCTCTGAAGTGAAACAGTTGTGCCAAGTGGGCTTATTTGGTTTACAAATAAAAAAAGGAACATTAATTTAATTTAAATGTATAATGCCATATGTGTAATACATCTGAATAAATATACATTTACAGTTCTTATTTTTTAATATATAAGGCCAAAAATTTAATCAAATTGTAATTAAACATTTATGCATCACTAAACCAAAACAGTGCACCAAAGCAAAGGTGAAGATACAAAATAAAGTCAAAGCCAAAAAATTCTCCACCAAACAGCACACGAGGACCACAAATGAAGTTTGTAGCACAGTTGCAGTTTATTAGTCGCTATTCATCACAAAGACATCTTCAGAAACAAGTTGAAGTACAAATACAAACTCAGTTCTTATATACCACAAAACAAGTTCAAAGACCAATTAGAATAAAACACCAATTAAGGTTGAAACAGGTGATATTAACTGTTAAAAAACACTAGTGAAACTAAAACAATATAAAAATAACCACTAAAAATCATTTATATTAACTTTCCTACTTTTTAAAAAAACACTTAATATTAACAGTGTCATTTAAAGGTTTCACATCATAATCTTGAATTACTGAAATCCCGAATTTCAGTAACCCGAGACTATAAAGTCGTACCATTCATAAAACCGAAAACCACAATCCCGAATCACACAATCATGAACATGCATACACCATACACCACATAACACACACACCTTTCCACCCACAGCACCCAAACAAGACAATCCTACACTACAGATAAGCAGGTGGGCAAGCCCCCCTGCACCTCCCATGTGAGGGGCTGTGCCCAGCACGCCCCCCCCTACTTATATATACCAACTCCGAGGTCACACATAACATGAAAAAAAAAAACTCAGACCACGCCATCCTCCACTGGCTCGCACACAAATACACATCACACATAAACAAACACCAACAAATCCAACACTCACACTCAGACTTACACCTCCCTACCCTTACCCACACATACAACTTGCAAAAACACACACAAACACTCACTCACCTGCAATTTCAGGCACCATAACACTACACGTGATGCACTGGATATGCATAAGCACGGATTTGAGATATTCAAATTCGCTCTCATGCACTTTCAGCATTCTGGTTTTAGACTTCATGGTCTCGGGTTATTGAATTTCGAGATTTCAGTAATTTGAGATTATGATGTGTAACCCATTTAAACCAGGTGGAATATAAGAAGCAAGGTGAAATTGCCATTGTGCTTCTCTCTGTTCAACAAAATTTTTGTAATTTCCACCTCGAGGGTCCTTATTTACTATTTCAATAACAGAGAAAGTAAATGTTTTCCAATTAGTACAGTACAAAGAATGCTTATACAAAGCATTATACAAATTCTTACTTTTCATAGCATACTGATGCTCCTGAATTCTTTTTCTCAAGCTGCTTGTACTCATTCCAACATAAAATGCTGGTCAGGTGGAGCATATAGCTATATACACAATACCCGTCACACCACAATCTGCCTTACCAGGTACTGGTGTAGTATAATCTAAATGTGTAAGTGAAATAAAAGGACCTTCATATATAAATCTACAGGGTCTACATCCATAGCACTTAAACATGCCCGGGAATCATTTTTAGTGGTTATTTTTATATTGTTTTAGTTTCAATGGTGTTTTTTTTAAGAGTTAATATCACCTGTTTCAGCCTTAATTGGTGTTTTATTCTAACTGGTCTTTGAACTTGTTTTGTGGTATATAAGAATTGAGTTTGTATTTGTACTTCAACTTGTTTCTGAAGAAGTCTTTGTGATGAATGGCAACTAATAAACTGCAACTGTGCTACAAACTTCATTTGTGGTCCTCGTGTGCTGTTTGGTGGAGAATTTTTTGGTTTTGAGTTTATTTTGTATCTTCAACTTTGCCTCGGTGCACAGTATTGGTTTAGTTTATTTTTCTTGCTATTGCTCCATGGCTTCTGCACCAGAGGATGATATCTTGAATCTCACTTTACACTCTACTCCCACACATAGTGACAAGGTCTTCAAAGAACTAGTTTACACAGTGGGAGAAATGCAGAAATCTCTGACAAACTTGGCTGCTAAAATCAAAGATAATTGCAAAGGTATGAACTATCATGACAGAAGTTTGTATAATGACTCTGATAATACTCTGGTTAATGATAACAGTACAGTCACCCACCAGCTCAGGACAGATGAAAGTCATTTGGATGGGGCAAATATTGATGTTAGAAAACCGTTGAACAATCAGTACTGATCCCTTTTTTGGTGAAACATTTTATACAGAGAATATTTCTGTTGGAAATGATGCTGTCATTCTGCTGGAGAGAATTGAAAGGGGTCTCAAGCACTATCGACCGCTACATGTTGAAAATAAGTATTCTGAATACTGCATCCAGGTGGGTGTAGTTCCTAAGGGCTTATGCTTTTTCAAAATGCCCAGTGGTGTCAGTAAAGATAGCCCCTTTTTCAAGGAGCTAACCTGCTTCTTTGGCAATGTTGTCAGGGATTTTCTGAAACTATTGATTAAAAATAACATGTGTATTTTGCAAGAACTTAAAAGCAGCCTAATAGAGACTGATAAATCAGTCAACCAGCTTTTAAATAACTGCAATGAGTTAAAACCAGAGTATTTTCAGGTCTTGAGTAATGTTGAAAAACAGAAAAAATCATTGTGCAATGTAAAACCAAGAAAATTGCCAGAGATTTGGCAATACAGGCGTCTGGGGCTTTGTGCGACGATTTTATTCTACAAGATTTTAGATCTGGTAGGGACCTTAAAAAAGGAGTTAAGGTCATCTCAAATGCCAGAATGATGAAACAGGGAGAAATAGTACCTACTGATACAAATATCCTGAAAACCTCCTTAAACCCTCCTCAAGACATCATAGAAGGGGATGACGTCAACCAGCAGGTACTGAGGAAAAAAGGGAACCAACCTGCAGCAAATTTGGGTTCAGAAGGAGACGATATACAACCATCAACCAATTCAACCCATTTTAGAGGAACTAACACTACCAATAACTTTGTGAATACTAATAAGCCTTTTTTACAGGGGCGCTTCACTGGTTCGGTTCAAAGGAACCACAACAGAAGCAACGGATATCAAACTTGCAGCAGGGGGTGAAGCAGGAATTGCAGATAGAAAGTCTTCATCTCCCTGTAAGTTCCAGTATTTCTGTATTTAATTTATCTGACTTTAGCTTAGCTGACGAACATATAAACGTGTTACAGCTGGGTTTGAATTTTCAACCCAGCAGAAGGGCGAGTTTGACGAGGTCTCTGACAGAGCTTAAATTGTATACTTGGAAGTTAAATCTAAAATTTGTGTTGAATGGTATTGAGTATAAAAATGTTTTAGTTAAACCATCTACTTTCAATCCGAGTTTAATGCACACTGTAAGAGTTTTTGAAAACTTCTGTGAAAAAGATTTTAGGAAATGCCTAATGGAGAAAAATAAGAGTATGTTTTACAACTTGAATCAAGAAGAAAGTAAAGCTCTGGCCGAACTCACTAATAGGCGTGATTTATGGTTCATGAAGGTAGACAAGGGGGGTGGGGTTGTTATTATGAATATTGTAACATACAACACTGTCACTGAAGCTATGTTGGATAACTGTGAGGAATATAGAAAGGTGCCTAAGTATAAGGCATTAAATTGTTATGGAATTATTTATAACACCTCATATGATCTTTTGATGAATGGTGAAATCAGTAATGAGGTGTTTGAATTTTTGTATGTGGAGGATCCTAAATTGGGTGTTTTATTTGGGATCCCTAAGCTTCAAAAAAGCATTATAAACCCCCCATTCAGATCTATTATTTCTGCCTCTGGGAGTTGTACTGATTGTATTTTTATGTTTTTAGATTTTGTTCTTAAGCCATATGTGAAGAATTTGTCTTCTTATATAGCTGACTCATGGGATTTTTTGGACAAACTTAGATCGTTTTCCTCTGCTCTGTCTAACATCACAGAGAATTTTATTATGTTTACTGTAAATGTGGCTTCCCTATTCACCTGTATCCTGCAGGATATGGGTGTGGATTTCATTAGATTGTTCTTGGGGAAACATACGGATTTAAATAATAGCAGAATCAATACTTATATGACACTTCTGGACTTGGTTTTGGAAAATAATTATTTCATGTTTAATAATTGTTTTTATAAACAACTAAAGGGAGTTGCTATGGGGGCCACACTTGACCCCACATATGCCAGTTTGGTTTTAGGATGGCAGAACCTAGAGATTTTGCCTAATATTCCACTTTTTGAGAATATTTTGTTTTATAAAAGGTTTGCAGAGGATCTATTTTTTATAGCTAAAATGAAAGACTTTGATTTTACAAATGTTGTGAATTCTTTAATGTACAGTACTTCTTTTTTAACATTTGTTTGTGGTGAACAAGGTTCCAAGGTCTCTTTCTTGGATGTTAACACTGAATGGATAGCTGTGACCAACACATTCATTAGTAGTATTCATCTCAGAAATACCTTTTGTAATAGTGATGTGCATTATAAAAGTAGTCATCCTAAGTTTATGAAAAGAAATATTCCACAAGGGCAATTTCTTAGATCATCCTGTATGACTCTTGATGATGATATCTTTTTGTTGGAAGCAGGGTTTATCAAAAGTTTATTTTTGGATAGGGGGTACCATGTGGAAATGGTTGAAGTAGCAGCTTAGGAATTATTTCCAGGAGACCAACTGATTCTCCACCAATTTTGAAAAAAGGTTTTCCTAAGAAAGGTGAACATCAAAATGGCATGGAGACTGATGGAGATAATGAAAGGAACCCCAGGCTTTGTTTGGATATGAGTATGGATAATTATGCTATACGCAGAATAATAGTGGATAATTGGAAAGTCATCACAGGTAATAATGATTTAATGAAGGTATTGGGTGACGGGTCAGCATTTAGCTTTAGCTATTATGGGAATTGTTTGTTCTCTAGAATACTATTGAAATTTTCCCTCAATCATTGACATCTCTGAAACATAATCCATAACAAAGAAAAATTCTTAAATCTGACCATCAACAGTGTGCATGTAGATGAGTATTAGCTGCATTATTTATTTATGTATTTATTTATTTATTTGACATTTGTTGACCGGGTTAGTCCATCTGGGCAAAGGTCCTTTTTCAGTGGAGACCCAGGGAGAAAAGCTCCATGATTACAAAAATATGTACAGTTTACAAGAAAGAGAAAAAATGTTTCTAGTACATGAAGAAGAGTATTTAACAATGGGCAGCAAGTATACAATAACAATACTGGTAACAGTTAACATCCTTTGGAAAACTGAACAGTGAGCAATTTCAAAACAGATTACAGTTAACCTACACTGATGGCTAAATATGTTTGTTCAGGTAGGTAGACTAGGAGAGATTGGAAATGAAAGTAGAAGTAAGATAGTGGGTAGTGTTAGGGGAGCAGTAAAGACAAGAGGGATAAGAGTGCAGCATAAGTATGTTGGATATTCTACTGAGTAGGAAAAGGTTTTTTGAGGGGGAGTAGGGAGGGGGAGTTAGGAAGGTAGAGTTGGCAGGACCTATTATCATTATGAATAGCATACAAGTGATCATACATTCACTTTGAAAGCTGTTTTAACCACATAGAAGTTGTCAAAACTCAAGCATTTGGGAAAATATACTACGCCCCTGTCAAGCAATTAATTATCCTTTTGCAATGAAGATTTTATTCAGGTACATCAACATTAAACATGGACCAGTATTGATGCAGTAACAACAACAAAGTGGCAAAGACACGTGCCTGCGTATTTACTACTGGATAAAACTGCACTAAAGAAGGGCTTTGGTGTTCAGAGACGTAGTATGAAGTCCCATAAAAAAGGCTGCATGCTATGTGTATAGCAGGGGTGAGATTCATAAAGGCATTAGAGCTCCTGCTATGTTGATAAGTAACAAAACTAATTGGTGAACTTCAGATTTAGTTCACACTCAAAGGTGCCATGTACTTGCTACACAAGCAGACAGTTACACACACACGCACTTACACACACACACACACACACACACACACACACACACACACACACACACACACACACACACACACACACAAACACACACACACACACACACACACACACACACACACACACACACACACACACACACACACACACACACACACACACACACACACACACACACACACGCACACACACACACACACACACACACACACACACACACACACACACACACACAAACACACACACACACACACACACACACACACACACACACACACACACACACACACACACACACACACACACACACACACACACACACACACAAACACACACACACACACACACACACACACACACACACACACACACACACATTCACACACTACATACCCCAGACCCCTGCTACCACCCCCTGTTACTTGTCCAGTTCCTATCTATATCTGCTTCTGCCTTCTGACTAGTGCACCATATGTCTGCATACCTTCACAGTCATTCTAGGGGCTGATTCATAAAAGTTATAAATAGTCATTGTAACTGACAAAGAGTGATTGCTATAATATGGTAATGATGATATTAATTGTATGAGTCACTCTCACTTATGGGAGCTTATCTATGTCAGTTTTTTGGGGGTAGGCCAAGTTTGATTGCAGCAGTGTATTGGTGTGCATTACAGTTCAACATCTTGATATACCATTACACCCCAACATTCCTTATTCTGCAGGAATTGTTATTCAAGGCAATGGAGATGCTGTTGTTGGGCTACTTCATGCTAAGAATCCCATCACAGTTCCTTGTAAATTGGATACTGAGCATTTATGTTTGCAGTCCATTGTCCACAGCTGTGCTTCAGTTGTTTCCCTTACTTATTACACTGTGTAGTGTACCAATTCATTTTTTGTGATCAATGGACTATGCTGTGGATCCCCATTTGCCTAAAGGCTGCATACATGGGGTTCTCCAGGTACACAGTTGTGTATGCCACGTACTCCTTAACATACAGAGATGTCAGAAAGACACACATTTATGAATTGTGTAGGGCATGGTGTGCATGCTATACTGTGTACCAGTCATACACAATCACATAGCCTGTTTATGAAAACCACCCATAGATCTTTTCAAAAATAGCCTTCAAATCATTGCTTCATTTATTAATAAACATAGAATCATTTTCAAAAGCCTTGATCATATTAGAATTTCCGCTTAAGATCAGTGTGTTCTTGATTTAAAATGTACTTGATTTCAGGTGCATCAGCACTGAAGGCAATATACAAGGTTTTGATGAAGTGCGGATCGACTTGAGTTTTCTGGCAAACTTCTGGAGATCAGATTTGCTGAAATGAAAAGAGTGCAGTTTGTTTAGCTCTGCAATGACAAGAGAATAATTATTTCAACTTTACAACTTCTTTATTAAATCAGTTGTCACATGAAGTTAGTCTGAAGAACCTAACTACTACTTAATTCTTGATGACATTAGTTTCATGTAAGGAAGATAGCTAATACACCAGGTTGTGCAGCTAATTATTTATGAAGGTTGGTTTCCTGAATAGTTTTGTCAAAGAATACTTTTACATCTAAGCAATGGACTGCACTAGAAACAACAGTTAGTGTAAAGCAACAAAAAGTGGTATTACTCTTTAGTAAGGAAGTGTGATGGGACACTTGGGCTGCTTTTTTCAGTGAGCTCAATGATAAGGAAGCAAGAAAGTGTTACTGCAGGTGTGGCTGGAGAAACTGCAGGCAGACTTATGTTAGTGAGATCAGAGCTAAGGAAATATACCGCGGGTACTTCAGTTGTGACTGTTGACATGGCAGACTGATTTATATCTGTAAGATCAGTGGAAAGGGAGTGTAATTAGGAACATTTCATACTGATTTGTGTTAGCGTGATGTATAGAAAGAAGTGTGAATAATAGCACCACAGTTTGATTAACATCAGCACAATCAGTGGTAGGTAAGCTTGTCTGGAGGTACTGGAAGTGATTTGATCAGTAAGATTGTTAGCAATGATGGATGACTGGAGGCATTGCAGATGTGACTGTGAACACTGTAGCATGATTTAAATCAGTGAAATCAGTGATGAGGAAGTATAGGTGAAAACACCATAGTTGGATTTATGTTTGTGAAATTAGTGGCAGGAAGTCTGAATGATAACACTATAGCTTGATTTACTTCAGCAAAATCAAGCATAAGGAAGTGTGACTGGGGCTACTAGCAGTGATTTGGTCAGCAGGATCTTTGATAAGGGCATATCACTGGAGGCATTGCAGATGAGACTGTGAGCACTGTAGCATGATATAGATCACTGAGATCAATGGTGATGAGACTGTGAGCACTGGAGCATGATTTAGATCACTGAGATAAGTGGTGATAACACTGTGAGCATTACAGCATGATTTAGATCACTGAGATCAGTGGTGATGAGACTGTGAGTACTGCGGCATTATTTAGATCACTGAGATCAGTGGTGATGAGACTGTGAGCACTGCAGCATGATTTAGATCACTGAGGTGAGTGGTGATGAGACTGTGAGCACTAGAGCATGATTTAGATCACTGAGATCAGTGGTGATAAGACTGTAAGCACTACAGCATGATTTAGATCACAGAGATCAGTGGTGATGAGACTGTGAGCACTGGAGCATGATTTAGATCACTGAGATCAGTGGTGATGAGACTGTGAGCATTGCAGCATTATTTAGATCACTGAGATCAGTGGAGATGAGACTGTGAGCACTGCAGCATGATTTAGATAACTGAGATCAGTGGTGATGAGTGAACACTGCAGCATGATTTAGGTCACTGAGATGAGTGGTGATGATACTGTGAGTACTGCAGCATGATTTAAGTTACTGAAATCAGTGCTGATGAGAATGTGAAAACTGCAGAATACTTTAGGACACTGAGATCAGTGTTGATGAGAATGTGAGCACTGCATCATGATTTAGGTCACTGATATCAGTGGTGATTAGACTGTGAGCACTTCAGCATGATTTAGATTACCGTGATCAGTGGTGATGAGACTGTGAGCACTGCAGCATGACTTAGATCATTGAGATCAGTGGTAATGAAACTGTGAGCACAGCAGCATGATTTAGATCACTGAGTTCAGTGGTGAGACTTTGAGTGCTTTAGCATGATTTAGGTCACTGAGATCAGTGGTGATGAGACTGTGAGCACTGCAGCATGATTTAGGTCACTGAGATCAGTGGTGATGAGACTGTGAGCACTGCAGCATGATTTAGATCACTGAAATTAATGGTGAGGAACTGTGAGTTGGACCACCAAAGTAAAGGTCACTGAGGTCAATGATAAGGAAATGTGATAGGGGCATTACATTCCCAAGACATGCAGTAGGTGGATTGAACACTCTGAACTGGCCATAGGTGTGAGTGCGTGTGCAAGTGTGTGGTATGGAAGAAAAGTTGCAGCAGGGCTAGCTGCCTGGTGGTGTGCACCTCAGCTCTAGATGATTGTCACTGTTGAAGTGACACCCCGCCCTCATGTACAAAAATGGGAAAAGGGTTTGTGGATGGATGGATCCACAGTAATAAAGTGTGACTTGAGGTGCTCCAGGCTGATTCACTTCAATGAGTCTCTGTCGGTATTATCTCTACAAGCCACTTATGTGACCTCCTCCAAGGGTTGGTAACAGAGCAGTAAACAAGTGCCTCTTCAACTGTTACTGATGAATGATGATGTTTACATCACCTTTCTCAATGTTTTACTGCACTGCATGCTGAAAAAGTGTTTCCTCCATCATTTGGTAGGCAGAACTGGATTGTGAATGAAACTCTTATATCATCAAGTACAGGATTAATCCATTCCCTACGTTAAACATCCACAAAAAGTTTCTGTATTCCATAGAACAATAAAGGTAAGTGCTGAATGTAGATGCAACAGAAATCAATGTCTGCAGCAACTAGTCATGAACAAAGCTTTCATTATTAGAGTGGAAGTGCATAGAAAGCATGGCACAAAGGTGAGGATATCCTGGACATATTCACAACACTGGCACCTTTCAGGTGCTACTACCACTGCTTGAAGTGACAGAGGACTTGGCATGTTTGCGATTCTGTCTTTAATTCTACAGAAGTGCAGATCAGAGGATTTTTTTCAAATCTCAAAAATGTTTCATGACACTTAGTGATGAACTGTGACAGAGCCCTCCACACTGCTACATGTAGTCTGACACTATCTGAACTGTATGTGACAGTGACAAAACAGAAGATAATGATGATGATAAGAAACAGGCAAAAATACATAAACTGTGATCTGATGCAAGCTTCAACAATATTGTCTAACTTCTGTCCTACATTTGACATCTTAATTTACCACTTCTTTAGTTTTCCGAAAAGAACATCAGATACCCTTGTGACATAAAAGCAAAAGAAACCCTTCAAAAGTGGGAAAACATGGAGATGGTGTGTTGTTGATATGACAGTTACCAGGAATGGATGACTTCCCAAAGGATACTATTATGCATTTCTTGGCATTTAGTTTTAGCCCATGACTATGACACCAGTTGTTTGTCTGTGTCAACCCCTCCTGGAGAACATTTGTGTCAGTGTGAGATTCAATGACAGCTCTTAATTTGCAATCATCTGCAAATTTAGTCAGCCAGAGACCACTGACATTGGCCTTGACTTCTGAGAAGTAAATGCCAAAAAGGAGCGGTCCAAGGACTGATCTCTGAGGGACTCTACTTGTGACTGGCCTCTTTGTAGAAGTGAACTCCCCAATTCTAACTTCCTGGGTCGTGTCTGTGAGCCAGCTGGCTATGCACCGGGTGACATATGGGTTTGTACTTAACCTCTTGAGTTTGCCAACAATGCCCGAGTGGGGTATTGTGTCTAATGCCTTGGCCAGGTCAAGATGGGCAGTGTGAACAATTTTGCCCTCATCCATTGCTTTGGTGACCTTCTCAAAGAAGTCCACCAGGTTGAGTAGGCATGATTTGCCCTTGACGAAACCAAACTGGGTTGGGTCCAGTGTCTGGAGGTTTACTATATGTCTATTGATCATCTCCATGATAATTCTTTCCATGGCTTTACATATAAGACCAGTGAGACTTTTGGGTCTGTAATTTCCAGGGTCTGTAGATGGCCCACCTTTGTGCAGAGAGATGGCTGTTGCCTTTCTTCATTCATGAGGCACGAAGCCTGTTTGGAGGCTACAGTTAAATAGTAATTCCAGAGGCCCTGATAGGTCATGTTTCTTGCTATTTAGAAGGCATCCTGGGATATTGTCTGGGCCCATTGATGCAGTGTTCTTGGTCTTAGAGAGAGCATTAAGGACCTGTTCCCTAGTGATAGTAGGGGAAGTTATGTTTAATATTTCCTGAGAGAAATAGCAACACTGTGAAAAAAGAGGTGATTACATTAAGCTCATGAGCAGATCTGTGAAAAGAATACAATGTAGAGTTTATTTAACTTTATTTATGCAAAGTGCAGCCAAACTAGTTTCTCCTGTGACCAACGGATAAGAAATGGAAGGGATGCATGACTGAGAGTGGTTTGAGCAAGGCAGTGACAGAGGCCTTGTGTGACTGAGTATCTGTAAGAAGTTTTTTTCTCCAGAGTAGCTTTGATGTAAAGATGACCCAGAATCTTCTACTGAGACTACCTAGACGGGATATTACGGTTGCTTTTTATAGTGATAAGATGAGAATGTTTGTAATGTATCATGGAAAGGAGTTCGGTAACTTAGGACAAGCAACAAAGAAAGGCTGAACTCTGCAGGTCAGATAATTAAGAGTAGTCACTAGAACATTCTGAGACATAGTAGAGGCTTCTAGTAGTCTACAGTGAATCTTAACTTTCAGCTTAGACCAAGAAGTTTGAAAGTACAGACAGTAGAACTTACTGTCTCTAGAAAAATAAAGGGTAAAATAGGCCTCTGTAAGTAAAATACAGTGGTGTTCAAATATGAGGATGAGCTGATAAAACTGCATATTTTGTTTAAATGTATTTACAGTTTGTTGATGTTTTAGAGAAGTTAGCTATCAGTGTCAGTTGTAGAGTAATATTGGGGGTTTTGGTCATGTAGTTAAGAGTTGTTTTTTTTTTTTTTGTTTGTTTGTTTTTTCCTTTGAGATTTTATATTTAGAACTGGTGAACAGCTTTCAGGCTGAATTGAAAGCTGAAAATTGTTTGTTTATAGACACTTTGAAACAAGATGGGGTATCCACCCATACTCTAAGGTACTGGAAATAAAAGACTTGTTTAATGTTGCTCCTGAATGAGGGACAATAAGGAGGTGTTGTAAGAAGCCTAACTTTTGTGAGTTGGTAACAGCATGGATATAGTCTTTCTAATGTTCAGTTTAAGCCTTAATATTGACACTTAGTAAATAGGCCATGTTTAGTATTAATTATTTGACAATGTTACGGTATAGATTGAACTTGGTTTCTAAAAATGGAAACCTTTCTCTCATGGCAACTTTCAAAGCTATGTTTCTAGGCATAGGTCCAAACTAAAAAGCTTCCAACAAATGTAGAATGCTTAAACACTAGTGCTTAACATGTAGTTATCCCAAGAAAAACACATTTCAACTACTGCAACATTTCAAAATAAGAGTAAGCTATATAAATTCAACACTAATTGAGTCTGAAATACAGACAGCAATATATTAAGCAGCACTTCTTGTATGAATTAGTTACTATCCTCCTAATGGACTGTATTAAGTCTTGTCTCGCTCTCCTCACAAAGCTATTCAAAATATAATTGGAGTAATTTCCTAATCTAAATTTACAATAACCTGTAAGTAATGTCTCTGTAATGCAAGCTTAACTTGTCCTTTCTCAGTCAAAACAAAGACAGAGACAAAAAGTTACCTCAAGCCATATAAGTGAGTCAAGCTCCAGTTCTATATCCCAGCCTCATCCCAATTTTTATCCTGTACTCTACTGTGAGCTAATATTGTAAGGATCCATACACTGTGTAATAGAAACTGAAAAAAAAAAAAAAAGTTAACATGAATCCAGGGGGTGAGATATTAATTTTGATAACCATAGGCCCGGCAAGCCAGTACGTAAAAATCTACTGCCAATCATTAGCGGACCGGAGTTCCGCTGTGGTGACCCCTAACCGGGAAAAGCCGAAAGACACAACAACAACAACTGCAGTGTGCCTTCAAATAATACCAGCAGCAAAGGTTGTGGAAAAGAAACAGCAGCTTAAAATATAGATATAGTTAAGATATAGTTTAAATCTTAAAGTCACTATTACTAGCTTCTCTATTTTGTTCTTTCTGATTGGCTTATTTTGACTCACTAGTAGACCTGGTGTTGATAAGTCCATAACTACTACTACTACCACTGCTATTGTTACTACTGCTGCTACTACTACAAATGCTAATAATACTACTACAACTACTACTTCTACTTCCACTTACTACTACTGCTATTATTACTACTACTAATGCTTCTATTACTACAACTACTACTGCTACTACTAATACTGCTACTACTGTTACTACTACTAATGCTACTGCTACTACTACAAATACTACTGCTACTACTGCAACTACTACTGCTACTACTACTATGACTACTAATATAACTACTACTGCTACTACATCTACTATGACTACTACTGCTACTACTACTAATGCTACTACTACTACCACTTCTACTACAACTACTATTGCTACTTCTACTACTGCTATTACTACTACTACTACTACTAATACTACTACTGCTACTACTACTACTTATTAGCAATAATAATAATAATACTTACTACTACTTCTACTACTATTGCTACTATTATGACTACTACTGTTGCTACTAATTCTTATTAGTACCAGTAATACTACTAATTACAACTACTAATAATAATACTTACTGCTGCTTCTATTGCCACTGCTACTACTACAATTACTGCTGTTACTACTACTGCATAGTAATGATTATAATACTACTAATTACTACCACTTCTACTACTACTGTTGTTACTACTACTTACTACTACTACTTCTTATGCTTCCTCCTCCTCCTCTGGTTCTTCCACTAAGTGTCCCAGTGGTAAGTACCACTTTTTTGTTCCCTGTTAGTGAAAGACAGTTGACTGGCTCTCAGAAAGTGGTTGGATCTTCCTCTAGTTTCAACAGCAAAGTGCTCCTATTTGGATCATTTTTCTTTAGGGGACTTGACAGATGTGCTAGGTATTGGAATGATTTTCTTTTTACTGTCTGGGGTAGGTTCCCTGGGGGGATTCAATACACTGGCTCTTTTACTATTCAAGGATGAATCACATCTTCAGAGCAAGGTATTACAGTATGTCTCTGATATATTTAAAAACATCAAAACTTAAATGTGCTTCCATTTTAGCATACAAATTATTTAGGACTTTCATTATTAGTAGAAAGCCTCTGTCCTTGAAACAATGTGGGACAGGGTAGAATGGCTTTATTTTACTGAAAATGTACTACTAGAATTTAGTGAGAAGCACAGTGAAGGTGAGGCACCTGCAATTTTGCAAGCAGGACCTAGTTGTCTGGACTTTTGCAGAATCTTCGCCTTATTAACATGCAAAATGATGTTTCTGTACAGGTTTATTTTAGCCCTGGTATTACTCTGTTTGCTCATTCAGTTTCTAGAGATGCCTTCCTATACAAGTTGGACTATGTTTTTCCTTAATAACCAAAAGGGGTTGCAGTCCTTCTCTGTCCTCTGGTAGAACAATAATGTGAATGTCATTTTGTCTGGGGTGATTTCCTAAATCATATATTATTTGGTCCTTACTGTTATCTTGTCTCTACAATGTAGGTACTGGTTATTGACTATTAATCAGGTAGGGACACATGTTGTGCTTCTAACTTTGCACTGACCTGATCAAGACACATTTTGTGTATTCTTGTGGCAACTGTCAGAGTCCTAGTGTATAATACTGAAAAGAGAATAATTGCAGAATAAGCCGTGGTGATACAGCGGTAGCATTGTTGCCTCACAGCAAGAGGTTCTCCTGTTCAATTCTCCACTGGAGTGCGTTCTATGTGGAGTCTGCATGTCCTCCCCATGTTGAGTGGCCTCTGAAAGACATGCGTGAATGGGTGTGCCTTTGCTGAAGGTTGGGCGTCGGGCTGGCAATCTGCACCATAAAAACTGACTGCCAATCATTAGTGAACCGGAGTTCCGCTGTGGTAACTCCTAATGGGGAAAAGCAGAAAAGACAAACAAAGCTGTCTCGACTTTGACTTTGGCCTTGGTAGTCATGTGGTCTCCCTCAGCCATGATAACTCTTCAGATTTAAAGATTGTAATGGGACAGACGTTTGGTCTAACACCTCTTTCTAGGCTCCACAGTACATAAGATATGGCAGTTCTCCTTTAGGACTGCAGTACAGCTCCAATCTCAGTATTTCTTTTAATGTATTCTCCACAGAGGATCTCTCAAAGGATCTACACACCAGCATGATCATGAGTACACCCAGAAATAATTTGTATGTTATTGAAAAGAAACAAAAAATGAGCATTTTACTGACACTACTAAAGTGAGAAGAATCTATACAGTGGTGTCTTAATATTATCAATGGCAGTAGGAAAGCATACAATTTAGCCTGCTGGAAAAATGCTGAAATTTAAAAAAAAATAGGTTCATAGAGTAGTACTAAGTTAACTGCCCTCATGGTTTATTTTAAGTCTAACCAATTACTTTGTGTGAGAATCAAACCCTGCACCTTGCGTTTGAAAGATAAACACTTTAATCCATTATGCCCACCTCCCGTTAGTTTACATAGAAGTTTCACCATAATCAGATTGATTATCTTGATTTAACTCTGTTACTAGTAATGGTCACAATGACACAAAATTATTTAGAAAACATGATTCCCCTTCCTTTTTACACAACACTAGCTGCCATCTGGCACATGTTGCCTGCATTCCATTATGAGAAATTCTTGAGGACCAGCAGGGAATGTTCCCATATGACTGATATACTTGAGGAAGCTGGTAAACTAACTGAAATGTTTTTGTCAAGAGTATCATAAATGTTTTACAAACAGTAGAAAAGAAATTATAGTTTTATAATTATATATTATAGTTGAGGTGATGTTTGGGATTATGCTCAAAGAAGGGATTCTTCAAACTTCATTATATAATTAATTTCTAATTGATGAGCACAAGCTATGAACTGATCGCTTTCTACAATAAAAGGCCTCTGAAATTGAGTAGAAAGCAGGTGGTGTTGCTATACTTTAGAACAATTCCCTTATCTTAACCATCCATCCCTCAAAACTAGCAGAAGTAGATAATGCTAAGATCCTCATGTCCTTTTTAAAACTAAATAAACGCAAGTCTGTATGCATAACTTGAGTTTACAATCCTCTGGGTAACAATACCAATGTAGCAAAATAATTCTTCTCCTGGGCTTCCTCAAATATTACACAGGAAATAATCATACTGGGTGATCTAAGTTTTGAGTGGCAGACCATAATAATTGACACCTGTAATGATGCAATAAACTCAGATGGATTAACCCAGTTTATTACATCCCCAACTAGGTACAATAAGCTTTCTGACATGAAACCCACCATTGATTGCATCCTCACTAACTCCCAAACAAAATTATCTCCTCTGCTACTCTCCCTGAAACCAAAAGCAACCACTTCCCCACATTTGCTATAAGGAACACCACAATATCCATAAAATCCACTAGTATAACCACAATTGCAATCTGTCCTCCTTTCAAAAAGAAGTCTTCATCTCAAACTTAAAATTAATAAAGTGTGATCAATTGCTTACCCTTCAACTAGACAATGCAGTCTCCCTATTCAACAACAGTTACCTCAATATCCTAATTGTGCATGCCCCTACAAGAACCAAAAGAAACAAAGCAAATCCAGCAGCCTGGCTGTCCAGACAAACCAAATAATTTATGAACCACAGGGACAAAGCATGGTAAATCTGGAGAAAAAAATAAGACAGAGTCAAACCTATCAAAATATAAATACCTCAGAAATATCACCAAACAAAAAAAAATACATTTGACAAGAGAGCATATTAAACCAATATCCAATCCTTAAGTCAGAAGAGCACAAACCTCTTCCAGTCTTTAGTCAATTGAATACTAAATTCTGACCAAGCCAACCAACCTAGGCTCTCTGCTGTTTTGCACTTAACTCAACCAAATGACTTGGCCTTCCAATTCAATACACACTTCATCAAATCAGTTACTTCTCTCCTAAATCTCTCAACATCCACTACCCCACATTCTTCCTCTAAACCAACACTTCATCACAAAATGTTCTCCCTGGAACCCATCTCCACCTCCACCATAAAAACACTACTAAAATTGAAACCTACCACTGCTTTCTCAGATAATCTACCTGGAGAATACATTACAATGGCAACAGATACTCTGGCCTACTCAGTTTATGCATTAATTAATTGATCTATTAAGTTATTTTCCTACCTATGAGAAAAATCTTTTACAAGGACAGTACTTCCATAGGTCATACCACCTATAGACCAATAGCCATTCTATCTCCACTCTCAAAAGTCCTTGAGAAATGTATCCATACACAAGTGCTCTCCTTCTTTTCAGAAAATAATCTGCTATTTCCACTACAACATGGTGTCCACCCTAATCATAACATTACTATGGCCCATCCTAACTTCATAACTACTAGAAATCAAAACAGAAATGAAGGAAACCTAACTCTGCATTATTCCATGGCCAACTGAAGGCCTTTGATACCATTACACACACACAAAGCTCCTACAAAATGTGTCATCTCAAGATCAAGTTGCAATTATATTCTCTTGACTTGACAACTACCTGTCCTGCAGTCAACAGACTGTTAAATAGCAAAATAAAATCTCCTCTTTCTTCCCATAGCACTTGGAGTCCCACAGAACTCTAGTCTAGGCACTCTCTTAATCAGCATCTTTGTGAATGACCTTCACTCAGCAAGCAAGCCCAAAAACATCATCTAATATGAAGATGACCCCACTGATCTATGCTGCTAAAAAATAAATCCACTGCAACAATTAACCCAGGATTCCCTTACCTCTATCAAAGCATGACTAATTAATTCCCAAATCTGTCTAAACCCCTCAAAATCCAAGCTCATCCTATCCACCCAAAACAATTCGATACCCAGAGATCCCTCTTCACTCTAACCTCCATAAACAGCATAAAAACTGAATTAGTAACCCATACTAAGCTACTAGGTCAAATAGCCGATGACAATGTGAAATTTAACTACCATGTAAAAGATATTATAAACGAACCTCATCAAGGAATTGGCAAACTGTGCCAGATGAAACAGAACCTAACAAACAATGATAGAAAATACATTGATTCAGTTTTCCTCTTTGCAGCCCCTATCCCCATTAATCTTCAGGCAACTCAATCCTCAAGCAGTGCTGCAACAAAGTATCCAAATTTGTTGCTAATATGACATACAACTCTCACCACTGTGCATCACTAAAGCAACTGCAGTGGCTAGAACTTTCACTCCCCGACTGTATCGCAACTACTTATCACACATAACTTATTCACAAACCTGAAAACATGTCCTAGCCTAAGTCACATCCTTCAACACTGCTCACCAAAACAGGCCTCTTCACTCATTACATAAAAATGTATTTCCAGTAACTAAAAACAACAACTCTTCTAATGACTGTCTATTCATTTTTCTTCTTCATTTCTCAACTCTAGAACCACCCCCTTGCTCTTAAACAAATATTTCAAGTGAAATCTTTCAAGTCTCAATTAAAACAACTCTAATCAAGACATGGCTGTATTCCTGCACAGCTCCTGACAAGATAAAAATTCATGTCTTTGCAGACAGTATATTCTAAGCTATGCTAGCTCTAACCTTATCTAAGGTACTATACTGATATATTATATCTTCAGCCTGTACCTTTAATATCCTTTCTCCCTAAGCTACTTAGTTCCCTCTCCCCTTGTCCTACCTCTTCCTGCTCTACTTTTTATTACACCCTTCTATCCTCCTTCAAAATCGTCTAGCTTACTACCTTGTTTTTTCCTGTATCTTCTTTCATCCCCTTTTACATCACATTCCTTCTGTATCCCCTTCTACCCATCCACAGATCATACACTGGTAAAAGTAGCCGACTCCAAATCCAGCTACAGACAAGTGACAAGTGGAGTACCTCAGGGTTCAGTCCTGGGACCGCTCTTGTTTGGCATCTACTTCTCTGAAGTACAGGCCAATGCTAAGGGATTCTGGCTAACAAAGTTCGCAGATGACTGCAAACTGGGAGCCATTATTGAATCCCCAAATGATGTGGATATTCTACAAAAGGGCTTTACAGAAACAGATGCTTGGTGCCAGAGCCATGGACTCAAGCTTAATGCCAGGAAATGTATAATTATCCCCTTTGGGAAAAACATGTACCCATGAATTACCACATAGGTGGCAGTACACTAAACACCAAAAGTGTGATGAGACACTTAGGGACACAGGTGGACAGTGGTCTCACCTTCGATAACCACGTTGTCACAACAGTCAGGAAATCCTTCGATGTGGCATACCTCATCACTAAGGGCTTTTCATCCAGGAAAAAGGAGGTCATTGTCCCACTGTACTCATCCCTCATTAGACCCATAAAGAGTATAACACCCCATTTGGTATGCACCTTACAAGACTTCTGCAACAGCGAAAAGGCCGCAGAAATACCTCACTAAAAGAATCACAGGCCTAAAGCAGATGCCATATGCTGACAGTCTAAAAAAACTCTAACTCTTTGGCATATCGTCTAATCAGAGGCGATCTCTGCTTAACATACAAGGCCATGTCAAACCCTGAGCTGTTGGACATGCTCCACTTAAAGAAATCCCAATCCCTCAGAGCCACACACTGCAGGGATCTAAACCTTGTCATCACAATAAACAACACATGCTGGAGGGATAGGTTCCTGACCCAGAGATTTCCCATGCTCCGGAATAGACTGCCCATACATGTCAAGCAGAGCGCCTCCTTGGCCCTCTTCTAAAGGAACCTTGATGATTGGATGGGAGACAGGAAATTCACCCCGGGGATCATGTCATTCACCCTGCTAGACAGGGTTCCAGGGAAATAAATAATGTGGGAAAAAATATCCATGGAATTGTTATGGCTAGGCTTGTATAGGCCCTAAGGCCGATAGCCTAGTACCAACCTATGAACCTATGAACAAACTCTCTTCACAACAATCCTACATCTCTTACTCCACTTTTCCCAAACTTCTCTTCACTCAACCTATCCACTAATTGTTTGTTTCAGCCTCTGTCATGCCCAGTGCATGACCAACCCACTTTATGTGCTGACACCTCTACCTATTACTCTGGTGTTGCCTCTCAGACTTGTCTTTATATCTTGCTCCTCCTACACACTGCTGTATAACTATTACTTCCACCAATATGGTATTTAAATAGTTTTTTCAAACTTCATTTTTTTTAAATCATACACTCACAAATGACTTTCTCTTTTCTTCTCTTCCAATGTCTTTGTTTTGAACCATTGTACTTATTTATTAGATTTTATTCATGGCTTACAAAAATGTTTAACTATTGATATGTATTGTCATCATTTGTAAAACTCATAGGCTTTACTACGTGATCCACTTGCATTCATTCTGTTAAACTGATTATAGTTTTTAGAATGTTTTCTTATCCGCTTTTTGTACCTTTTATACATGTATTTATACTTGGAGCTTTTCTCTCCAGGCCTTTGCTAAAAATGGGCAATTTATGCCCAGACAGACAATTTTATTATTATTTATTTTACATTTGTTGACCGGGAATGTCTGACTGAGCTGAAGCTCTTTTTCAGTAGAGTCCTGGGGAGAAAAGCTCCAGTATTTTACAGATTACACTTAGTCATTATACAAATATTATACAAGCAAAAAGTGGCAAAGCAGCTTGATGACAACATCAGCATTTTTTTTAAAGTAGCAGTAAACTTAAAAATCTTGGTAGAAGCTGCAACATTTGAGTAAGGTATAACTTTTACAATTTGTTGATAGAGGATGACAGAGTGAAGAAAGGAAAACATCCATCTGCACAGTGTAATCAAGGTGGGTTTGAGCAGTGGCAGATCCATTGCTCTTTGAGATATTCTTTTAAAGCTAATTTGAATTGTTTAGAATGTTTGAGTGTTCGAATTTCAAGAGGAAGTTTGTTCTATTCAATAGAGGGATGGTAGCTATATAAGTTGCACCTTGCTTTAGACTTAGGCTTATAGATGTTTAATAGGTCTTGGGGAGAGCTGCGGAGGTTTCTTAAAGGGGCATAGTGGGAGATTACAGAGTATAAGGCTGGACAGAAAGATGGCTGGTATAGAATAGAGTGAATGGTTTGAAGCTGAGTGAGAAGGAGGAGGTTAGGCAGTTCAAGCCAGTTTAGATATTTAAGAGAGAGACAGTGGTGAGATCTATAGGATTGTTGAGTTGCAAATCTAGCTACTTTGTGGTATGTAGTCTCAAGTCTAGTAAGGAGAGAGGAGTTAAGGTTTGTAAGGATTTGTGAGCAATATGTTAAGCAGGGGAGAAGGTAAGCACGTGTGAGAGTAATTCTTGCTTCCTGAGTGAGAATTTTTTTTATTTCTATATAATAGACCTAATTTAAGGTGAGTTTTCCTGATACAGTTATTTATATGGAGATCAAATTTTAGTTGATCATCAATAGTGATACCGAGGAGTTTTGAGCTAGAATCCGCTACTATAGGGGTATTGTTAAGTGACTGGATAGTAAAATAAGTCTTTATGTGGTTGGCTGTTTTAGGGAGGAAGAGTAGGAGTTTTGTTTTTTTAGGGTTGAGGATGAGTTGGTTGTTGGACAGCCATGTTTCCACTGAGTTAAAGGAAGTCTGGGTAGCTGATAAGAGTTTGGAGGGAGAGTTTCCTATAGTTATGACTGTAGAGTCATCAGCGTATTGGATAATAGAGGAAAGTGGACAGGACTTATAGAGCAAGTTGGTGAAGATATTGAAGAGTAGTGGTCCTAAGATGGATCCTTGAAGAACACCCACTTTATTGGAAAGGGAGTAGATAAGGCAGTGTCCCATCTTAGAGATTGGAATCTATCTTTCAGATAGCTTGAAAACCAAGCCACTGTGTTTGGGGAGAGTTGAGGTCAGACAGTTTGTTTAATAGCAGAGAGTGGGAAACAGTATCAAAGGCCTTTGAGAGATCTAGGAAGAGACAGGAGATAAGTTTATGGTCATCTCTGGCCAGGGAGATAGTATTGAGAAAGGATAGAAGAGCAGTATAGGTGCTGTGTTTTGGTCGAAAACCACGTTGTGTAGGAGTGAGTAGGTTTTCCTTAGAGAGATGTTCCATGACTTGAGTATGTATGCATTTTTCTAGTATTTTTGACAGGGGAGAAAGGATGGCAATGGGTCTGAAATTAGAGATTTCAGTGGAGTTACCGCCTTTGTGGATAGGTAGGGTGTAGAAATGTTTCTAGATTGATGGTACTTTAGATTCAGAGATTGAGCGGTTTATAATGATGGAGATGAGGTAGGCTAGTGAGTGTGCAGCTATCTGGAGAAAGTATGATGAGATGTTATCAGCAGATACAGAGCATTGTTTAAGTTTAGAGAGCAGGGTTCTGATGTAAGTTGTAGAGACAGGCTTAAGGGAGAAGACTTTAGGTGGGGTAGTTGAGGAGTAAACTGGGCCTTTGGGGTTCTTTGTATTGGAGCTATTGGGGTTAAGAAGTTTGGATACTGATTCAACAAAGTAAATATTGAAAGTATTCGCAGTTTCCACTGGTGTTTTGTCCGGGCTAGGGTTGGGGGAGGTAGGGGTTCCAGGATGAAGTATTTGGTTAATAGCATTCCAAAATGTTTTTGGGTCAGATTTTAGTATTGTAGGAGGGTTATAACAGAATGCTTTTTTTAGCTTTAATGATAAGTTTTTTGCCAGGTTTCTTTGTTCTTTATATCTTTGCAGGTCAGTTTGGGTCTTTTGTATGTATCCATTTTTTCTTGGACCTATATCTCTAGACTTTATCAGAGTGTGTGTATATTTTGTTAGCCAAGGGGATATTTTTGCTTTTGTCCTAATTTTACGGGGTGGGGCTAATGAGTTTATGATATCAAGAAAAGTAGAGTTGAAGGCTATGACAGCTTCATCTAGGGGGAGCTGGTAGAGGAAGTCCCAGCATACTCTAAAGATGAGGGTGTTAAATGTGTCTGTGTTGAAATTAGACAGATTATGTCTAGTAATGTATCTACGTGGTTTAGGGAGGTGGTTTGTATATCTCAGTACCTTTATGGGTTAGTGGTCACTTAGAGAATCAGGTAGGATTTCTGGATTGTGATATTTAGAGGGAGCTGATAATAGTATCCAACCAATGAGAGTGTTTGTGGAGTGGGAGTTATTTGAATGTGTTGGTTTGGTGATTAACTGATTGAAACCATATAGATATAAATGGTGTGGGGATCCTGGGTTATTGAGGGTTAGCTAATTAATATTTGTGTCCCCAAGGAGGATTGTTTCATTTGGGATATTCAAGGAGAGATGCAAGAGAATGCTTTCCAGCAGTGGGATATTTTTACCAGGTGGAATGTAGGTGGCTACTATTGTAATTGTGGTGTAGTTATTGATTATGAGGTTAACTGCAAGTGTTTCTGCTGGGTGGAAAGATGGGATTGACTGTGTAAGGTGAGAGATAGTAAGATTATTGGAATAGACTACAGCTACTCCTCCACCCTTTTTGTCTGTGCAGTCAAGACGAAGTATGTTATAGCCAGGGGGGAGAATTTCTTTATCAAGTTGGTGTAGTTTAACCCAGGTTTCTGTAACTACAATAACATCTGGGGCATGATTTGCTATCCATGCATGAAACTAACTTACTTTGTTGAGGATGCTACGGGTGTTAATAGAATAGAAGGAGATTTGTTTATGAGGTGAAGTTTGATGGGCTGGGGTGAGAGAGGGGTTTTGGATGGAGCTGAGGTTAGTATATGGACAAGGATTTGGGTGTATGTCACCAGATGTCAGTATTGTGGTGGAGGAGAATTTAGTTTTAGATGTAAGTGGGTAGTATCTAATATACTTTGCCCTGTTTTTTGAGGGTAGAATAGAAAGAGAGATAGTTATTGTATTTTTGAGTGATTGTAATCATTTGAGATAGGGTTGGTGGGATATTTATGGAAGGAGGGTAATGGAGCATATGGTGCAGTGAGAAGAAGTAAGAAGATTAGTGGAAATAGTAGGAGTTTAATGAGCAATAGGGTATGCATAGTGAAATTGGATATAAGAAAGGTTTGTGCTGGAGTGGGTGGAGGGAGGGGAGATTAGTGAGGCAGAGGTATAAGAGATTAGAGTAGGAGTAGGAATAACTAATTTGTAAAAGGCTGGAATATTAAGGGTTAGCAGAAGAAGTTAACATATGAGAGAAAGGAGGTGGAAGAGGGTGTGTACTTTAGAGAGGGATAGTTAGTGGAGTTAAAGGTAGGAGGGTGTGGTGTGGAAGTGGGAGGTGGCTTGAAACTAGGTATAAAGGAAATTATATGGGGGTGGGTGGAAATGGGGGTGGGATGAGAGTGAAGTGAGCCTGAGCGCAGCGAGGGCAAATGGAGCGGGGCTACACCAGAGACAGAAGAAAATAGCCCTAGAAAAAGCTATCTGTAAGTAAGGGTATCTTGTCTGTAAGTAGGGATATATTTTATATGTGAGAAAAAAAAGGTTCTTCAGATGTCCAGGGTATGTAGCATTCTATATCTTGCTGTGCTTGTTATTTTACTTTGCACTATCTCTTGGGGCAGTACAAGAAATAGGTGTGGAGTTTTAGCAGAAAAAGGTGGCTCGGAATAGGTAATCACTTTATTAGTAGGTATATATAGAGTCAGGGTATGAGAGGGAAAACAGTTAAAGTGGGTCAGGAGACAGTCCAGGGTTGGCCATATTTAATACCGTGCTCATTGTAGTTAATTTAGATCTGAATAGTCACTACACAAATAAAGCTTGGCTTTGGTTCTAGTTAGGAAGCTAATATTATATTTATACTTTGAAATTACTTCAGAGGTGCCGCTGTCCTCAGGATACTCTGGCAGTTTCAGAAGTTTACAGTTCTTATACAGGCAGATTAACACTGAGTAGACCGAATGTTTTTGAAGAGAGCTGGGGCTAGAGAAAGGATAAGCACATAAGAAAAAGTACACAGAAATATTAGTACACAAATGCCAATGAATAAATAAACGATGATATTAGCATATTTAAAATCCCTGAATTCTAAGATATTGTTTCTTCAAGTTTAGATGTTCTAATAGTGAAGATTTCTAGTTTTTGACTCACCGAAACTGAGGAGGGAGATACCACGGGAATAGTATTTGAGGAAGCTATATCTGTAAGGACCAGGTCAAGACTATTATGCCTTCTAGTCAGTCAGTCTAATAACAATCTGCTCCAGGGAGCTTTTGTTTATGAAATATAAGAGCTTTCAAGTGTATCTCACCTTTAAGGTATAGTTGCTCCAGTTTATTGATGGGTAGTTATCATCTTCCAAAATAATGGAGTTTTTGTTTATAAGGTGTTCATTGATTATATCTCTGAATTTTACATGTTATCAGGTGGCAAAGAGGTATCCTGTATCAAGCAATGAAATTATTTTATTTAGTGTGATTTGAAATTCAATAAACTTTATTTATGAAGCACTGGGTGCCAAACAAATATGGAGATACCACCTCAGTTGCCACTTTGTCTGATCACATGGTAGAAGCAAAACCCAGGTATGAAGGGAGTCATTTCTGAACCTTTAAACCAAGTTTTAGTAACTATGCCAACATGGATGTGCTCCCGGAGAACATGAAGGTCAGGCATATTGTTGTTGTTGTTGAGCCTTATGCCATTAAGTTATCTTAATGCAATCTTGTTTTGAATTTGATATTTTAGTTTTGTTTGGATGTCTATCAGCTCATCTCTGTCAAAAAAAGGCCCTATGGGGGTAGCAAGTGCTTTATCCATTGTGTAGAAGCCATTGAATGGGAGATGCAGAGCATCCTGGACAAAGCAAGTAAGATTCTTGACCATATCATCCCATGCTGACACATACTGTATCCCAGTGAAATGACACCAACTATTTAGCCAATTGGTGAATCCAGTTATCATTTCTTGTACCTAGTATCATTATTTGAGAAGAAAGGATTCTGCTGTTTCTCTGCATATTCTTAAGGGCTTTGCATGCCAAGTCATTCACACCCTTATGGACCATCCCCTTTTCAAATTTGCCAGGTGAAAGAACCTTAATGACTGTTAAGATATCAGAGATCCTGGTGTCAGAAGAACAACTCACTGTCACCCTATCTTTGTCCAGCCTAGTGAGAGAGGAATCAGTGTGTCTGACTATAGTCACCAATCACTAAGTACTTTTTTATTTTTAGCATAGTTCAGTGTACCATTTTCAAATGATTTTATTCTATTTATTTATTTATTTATTTTTATTGAATGTGTGCCAGAAGGTGATGTGGAGTTTGATTTTGCAGGGACATAGTCTTCATGGCTCTAGGAGGTTTTGGCAAGGACATTTACAGACACATTTTAGTATGAATTGGCTGATTACAGTCTGTGTCCTTTTGTGAGAGCGAGGCTTCCATGTTAGTTAAATCCATCATCTCACAAACAGAATGCATTGCTCTAAATAAAATTTCATTATGCATGAGCATTAGGCAGGTTACACTGTCTAAATATACCAAATGCTAGGAGTCTGGCAGCAGAAAGAAGAAAAGCAAGTTGACACTACATTTTAGTTCAGTGATTAGGAAAAACTACTGTCAAGGAAACAACTAGTTGTGCTAATAACTATTGAAGAAGTGCTATTCGGTGCAACTGACTGCTAAGGGCAATGTGAGAAAATTGCAAGCTAATTTTGTTAGTGCTTCTTTGTGTAATTACAGGCAGCTGCCTATACTACAGATATTGCTAGTCACCTAATCAGTAGTGATATGGGGAGGTGAGATGGTGCAGCAAAAAATATTCCTAAAGATATCTGCATCTATGTAGTGCATGGTTATACACAACTGTGCAACAAACAGCAATGTGGAAATGTGGGCAATTTGTAACAACCCAAGAAAGCTGAAAAAGTTAAAAAAATTTCAAACACACACACACTACCAACAGCAAAATAACTCTCTTTAAGGTTCTACAGCAATCAGAGGCCTATAAATAGCTAGGTTCTAGTTCTACTCTCACTAGAGATAAAGGAGTAGCAAAACTCAGCTAGATTTCTAATAATAATGAAAAAACCTGCTATAATGGTAACCGCAGTAAGATCATAAATGTACTTATCCCATATTAGTAGTACAACGCCAGATAAGTGGGCTGGTCCACAGACTCTTTTCAGCCATGATCTGGATCACAAGGGTGATGGATCATACAATGTGTATGGACCAGTTCTTGGAGTAGCCAATCAATAAGCGTGCTTATTGGCAGATGGAATAAAAGCTAAATACCCCAAAATATATGCAGACATGGGAAATACTAGCAACCACCAGTCAGGCAGTGAGTGAAAGAGTGGATTGAACATCCGACCACAAAGCAGTCAAACAGAAGGCAAAGAATACTAATGAAACATAATGTTGCACAAGAGATTTGCTGAATCAGTCCTATATAATATGCAAATGTCCTTCATAACTGTGTGAGTAAAATAAGCATCTCTTGAACTGGATGCACCAATTTCTCCTTCCGTTAGTACATCTGGTTGTATGACCATGATAATACATCCTTTAAAACAGATGCAACAGTTTGAATATCTGGTAATGCCTCCTGATGTAAATAATGCAAATAACACTTGTAACTATAACTGGCCTTATCATCTGCATTAGGGCACACTGATTTATTTGCTACTGAAACTCATGTAGATGCTTAATTTCTAATGGAAATTATGTAAGTAACATATATGTTATAATAATTGGCACTGTCATTTTCATATGCAATCATTGTACACAGTGACTTTTTGTTAGTGTAACTTGTAACTTATGCTCTTAACTCTCTCACTAGAACTGAATACTGTCAGTATTACATGCTGAGCCTGTACTCTGGTCATTGTTCACTGTTCCATTTTAGTACAAAATTCAAATAAATAGAAATAAATAAGTAAATACTTTTTTTTTATAAGAAGAACTTTGATTTTCATATGAATACTATAGATACACACACACACACACACACACACACACATATATATATATATATATATATATATATATATATATATATATATATATATATTGATCCCCTTTAGAAACCTGAAATCCCACTTACTCGAAATCCAAAAGCCCAAGACAAAAAAAAAAGATACCTGTCCCTAAAATATTTTTTCATGAAAAACAGATGCATATAGGGTTGATACATGCGCAACAGAAATTGGATGAACCAATATGATCAAAACCACCAGAAGCACTGTTTATAAAATTGAACCTGAAAAAACAGTGCTAGGGGAAGTTGCTGCTTCTGAAAATCTGACACCTGGAAATTAGATGTCTAGAGGGAATACATCAATAGGGTTTAGATGCCTGGTACTTGACATTAATAAAGACCAAGTGCCTTGAATGGAGTCTTACCTTTATGCCACTTAGTGGCAGCCAACAACAAATCATGACCAGTGGTAGATGGGATTGAGGTCTACTGAAGAAGTGGGAAGAATACAGAGAAGGCTGAAGTAAGAAGGATTTAAAAAGCTCATTGTTTGCCCTTGATAAATTATTTGCTACTAGTCATGGAGGTGATCTTTTTAGTACATTTGAATGTAAAGAGGTATATTGGCAAATAGCTTTGGAAGCCAATAAGCTTCCTAGTTTAAATTAGTGCATTAGCATTAAATGTTTTTTTAATTAAATTTATATATTTTATATTTCATTATTATTTATATATAGAGATAGTTTTGTTTAATTTTATGGTCAATTACTTGTTTGAAATAATTGTGCATTATGATTGGTGTTTTTTTCACATGTGATCATGACTTTTTTTGTTTAAATAGATTCTTGATATATATGAGCAGGTCTGTTGAAGTTCTGATACTTAATAAAAGAACAAAAACTTTTACCTATCTTTATTGTGTTTGTGTTGAGTAACAAGTAGACCTTGGTCCGTTATTGAACGGGCATTTTTTTTTAGTTATAAGTTTGTGCTGCAGTATGCCGTTTGTTGTTGTGAAGGATATAAATATATTAACAGTTGCAGTCTCACTACTAGTGGTGGTGGTTTAAGAAAAGCAAGTATCACTAGCTCCACTGATTAGTCAAGTCTGATATCTTTCAGTGGAACAATAGGCATCACAGTACTTTTTTCAACTTTTATCATGTTTCACATTTTATCATGCCACAAGAGAAGTTCCTCTGGTCTGTAGTGTCTAGGTTTAATCCTCTCTACTTTGCAGAAGACTTATCAAACTTAAAAGTTGTATAGCTAAAATCTACACAAACAACATACATGTAAGGCAGTAAATTTCAGTTTCCACAGATGCACTTCAGTCTCATTCAAGCAATAATGTGAAATGGACTTTCATGAACCAAAATAGCACAATAGAAAAGAGAGAGAAAAAGTATGCTGCTAAAAAGTAAATATACAAAGTTTTACTTAAAGGAAGCGATTAAAAAAGAGACATCTGTCATCAAGCTTGAAGAAATGAAATAAGAGAAACACTCTTGTTTCCCAAGTAATAGCTATGGGCCTTCCTATGTGCTTCAGAACTATTGCTGCAGGAAATAACTACAGATTCAAAGGGGAGTTATTTTATTTAAATTGAGTGTATTCAGAAGAGCTCAGATCTCTAGTATAAGTCCTGCCATTTCCAGCAGGCTGAGATGTATGATCCTAAACTGTCTTTTAAACTTTACCAGAACTTTTCCCACACTGGTTCTCCATTGAAAATAGGCCCATCCAGGTAGGGCCATTTTAGTTATCAAATGAACTAAACAGGTATAGCATATAGATAGACATATAGATAGATAGATAGATAGATAGATAGATAGATAGATAGATAGATAGATAGATAACTTAGAAGGCAATGTATCTTTCATTTCCAGTTTTGATAATATCTATACATCCCAGGAACTAATTTCAAAATGTACAAGATTCACTATTTGTTTATCAAAGATGTATTCTCAGGCAATACCAGCAGAGAAGCAGAAAAAGAGACCTGTAAAATTACTACATGTTCCTTTTAATGTTTGTGAAAAGTTTACTGATATAAAGATGTATTAGCCCTGTTTTCATTTAGTCACATTATTTCTGTTGCAGTTGTATCTCTTCTATCATTCATTGCTTTTCCTTATTAAAGGCTCAGCTTCAGTATGAATTCAAAACTAATCTAGACTTTCGTAAGAGCTTTATATCGTAAATAAAGACAAAGCTATTCAAATGTTTATGAGAGCCCTATTTTGCACAGACTTTGCTAGATATTTTTCTACATGCTGCATCTTGACTAGTTATGTCTGCAAGCTCGTCAGTTTTAGCTTTCATAGTATAAAAGTCAAGAACCTAAAACAGTGCACTGCTTAGACAGGAGTGTGATTAGTTTGCATTCCCCATCGGTACTGAGCCCAGGCTAGAAAAATGCATTCTAATAACCAGTGTTCCTGGAAGCTGCAACTTTTATATATTTGTGCTTCCAGTGCAGAGCTATTGCTGTCGACAAGTTCTTTTTTTGAAACAAGAGTTATAAATACAAAAGTGCATCTCTTGTGAGTCTTTGATGCACAGCAGTTTTTACCAAGTAGGCTGGAAGCCAGCACTGTACTTAGAGGAGTGAGTTAAGTGATGAAAATATGTTGTTACTGATTTGTTCTAACTTTTCCTGTAATTGTAGAAAATTCAGTGTTAGTCTTACAATATTCTTCAATCCATTTTAATTATCTTTCACATTATCTTTTGTGCATACAAATCCACAAATATAACACTACTGAAACGTTCTAGCACAAAAGGTGTAGTTGAACTAATAAGAGATAACACTTAGAGCATGATACTTTAACCTATGTTCCTGCTGCCTTCATTTCATAGTTTAATTCATGTTTTTCACAGCTTTTGCACTATGATGTAAAATTGGATCAGGTGAGTACTACATACCTTGAAAATTTTTTGCTTAAGAATTCTTGGCAAGGCCAAAAATAATGAGGGTACAAAAGGGCAAAATAAGGCACAGATCTGAAATATAAGTAGTGCATATGTGTGTGTGTGTGTGTGTGTGTGTGTGTGTGTGTGTGTGTGTGTGTGTGTGTGTGTGTGTGTGTGTGTGTGTGTGTATAAAAGTATATATAACATATGCAAAGAAAGACATCAATTCACATTTGATGAAACCAAATGAAAATTAACCTTCCAACACAGCAATAAAATTTATGAATTGCAGTTAGTCTGACAACTTAAAAATTGCAAGTTTTTTCTACACTGCTGATTGTCTAATTTGCAGAATAAAATACAGGGTGAAAAATGATTTTCCTTGATCAAATGGAAGTGTCTTTTCCATGCTTATGACTGCTGAGACTGTGATTTACACACAGTTTAATTATTCAGATGTTTATTATGTTCTACATAATGAAATTTGGAGCCTCATATTTTCTTCTTACACATTCAATACAGGCTGCAATTATAGCCACAGATATCTGTTTATTTGATGAATTCTGTTTCTTCTGCATAGTTTGATAAATAAGGAAATAAGTCAAAACCTACTTTATATACAGTAATTAAAGTGAAAAATCTAGTCGTGATGCAAATCCTTAATTGGGCTCCAGGAGAGATATGCAGAATTTCTCTTTAATAATAGGAGATGACTAGGGACAGAAAAACAAAGCACACTAAAATATGGTTTAGAAGTACAATTAATCACAAAACAGAAAACAACCAACTTAGCATAGTTCATTCGGTGACTCTCAAGGCTCAGGTAATGCTCTTTTAATCATCCGGATGCAGTATGAGCCTTACATCATATGCAGCTGAAATGAAAGAGAACACATGTGTATACCTCTATACCAAGCATGACCTCTAGTCTAGTTTGCAGGGACAGATTGTTCACATAATGGTTTTAAGAATGTCCAATGGTATGAAAGTAAACACTCAAATAAATATTAATGCTTCAGAGAAAGTTTGTACATTTTATTGCCAAACAGCTTTCAGAACAGCCTTAGACTCCATCCTCTGCGAAACAATTAGCATTCCTGAAACACATACACGGTTAAAATGATATGATAATGTAAGAAGCTGTTTCCTTTTGAAGTAACTAGCAAGGATACACAAGCAAAGAATTGCATCTTATTTCTTCCCAGGATTCTTGAAATTTAATTGTTAAAGAACATTTATTTTCAAATCATCTGTATAAGGCAAGATTTTTATTTCTGGGTATGTTTACTGGATTATGAAATACAAATGAAATTAAAATGTCAAGGTAAGAATAGCAAACAAAGCATGCCACATTGTCAGGAGCTAATTAATAGCATTTAAACATAATATACTACATTATTTCATTTAACTTTGCTTTGATTTGAACAACTGCAGTAAAAGCTATCAAATGCATTATAGCCTTCATCCAAAGACTAAAGAAACAGAACAGTGTACTTGATATTTTGACTGTTCTTTAATGGCCTTTAAAATACATATAATTACTTCTGTGTACTTGGCTATAGATTATTTTATAAGAGGTAGCATACAATATGTTAAGTATCTTATATTAGAATCACATTGATTAGGCTTAGTCATAAGTAATGTTTCATGGAGTAGCAGTGTATAAAAAGATAAAAGATGATACATTTAAAACTGGTAAGAGTGAAACATTCAATGCCTAGCATGATTTTATGTTTTATAGATTAGTCTATCATGTGATACTGTCAGATTAAGGCTACTTTATTTTCAAATCTTAGACACAACTCTGCTAAAGTAAATGAGAAATGTTTTCACTTCCATTGATGCCTTGTTTTATCCCATTATAATAATTATATCTGAAACTATTTCCTTCCTTCAGATGTGGCTACAAGCTAACTACAGAATTGAAAGGAAAACCTACTACTGATATTCAGGTTTTATGTTATGCTTTCAGTTTACAAAGTTTAGTCATATCATACTGGCATAATGAATTGCAGAAATAATTGTCTCCCCAATCTGATGACACCATTTGCTTCACTTTTTATGAAGATTCTCTAGGTCATACATGGCATAATGCATGAATCATTTCTCACCATGCCAGTGATGGGTATAACAAGCAAAGCAATATGTCATCAGTTACTTCAGTTCCATATGCCTACTGACAGACTAGGGAGCATAGCCCTTCTGCCTCACTTAGGTTTCAACCAGGGGATGTATAATGGCCATGCATGAAGTGACCCCCTTCTCTCAAAGCCCATTAAGGAAGGTGCTAGTTTTCGTTTGGTATATAACCACATTCATTCTTCACTACAGCCATTTATTACTAATACATGAAGTCACATATCCAGTCACATGTACTTTGCATGTTATGCTGCCCACCATAGCAATATAATGCAGATTAACCACAGCAGTGAGATGCCCCCAAACTAACCAGCAGTTATACACCTTCATATACTCCATGCCACACAACAAAGTGGACATTTGAGAAAAATAACATGAAGAATGTGCAAGCTACTGCACTGGTTCCCCTTCCTACATGCCCCAAAAGGAAGGTAAATGAGACTGTGAGGCTAATACTATTATAGACTGCAGGTCTCCAAGCCACACAGATCATGTCCAGTTAACTAGCAAGGCTCAGAGTTGCATAGGCATCTACGGTAATTACCTAGGCCCCAAGCCATATAGACCATGTCTGGTAACTAGTAGAAGATTTTATAATACAAGGTACAGTGATCACCAGATGGTAATGTAAAAATGTACTACATTAGAAAAAACATTTACTTGAACATTCTGTAAGACAGGGAGTTGAACCCACAGACATAATAAGCAGTGACAAGGAAAAATTAGTTTGTATGAAACTGAAATGTACCAAAACCCTCATGTAGCCTCAGTGAAAGAAAACACTAAGCTATATACCGTATGTGTTTTTTTTTAATCAGAAGGACCTGTAATCCTGCTCTTTTTTCTTCTGAAAAATGACTACTTTAGCATATACCTTTCCACAGTTACATTTCCAATACATTCTATTTGCCTGTTAGAGACAATACAGGTCTCAGAGAATTTGGAGCAGTGACATACATGCATACAGTAGCGAATGCATGTAAACCAGGATACATTGTGGAGCTTGAAAAGAATACGTTCAAATCCTCTGATGCATCATGTCACACATGAACATGCCCTCTGCACCATATTGATAAGACAGGCATGTCAGCAGTAGGGCAGGTCTGGGATACTACCCGATTGCATACAGCAACTACTGATGTGGATACAAGAAGAAATGTGACATAATATTCAGTCTTCACTTGATGCTAATTTAAAAAGCAGAACTGTATCCTAAACAAGAATATGAAAAGTTGTGTGTCTCAAACTGGAAGATTGAGAAGCTCAGGTATTTTTACAAAAACAATGGACAGGTAACATGTATCATTGCACTGTAACACAAAATGTGCATCGTTGTGCAGAACTCTTCAGCTTACTCAATAAGTATGGCATACGGTAAGAAAAGAAAATAGTACATAGAGGCCGGGGTTACACTTAGAAATCGTAGAAAATAAATATGGCTGTTCAGCATATGTCTGACAACAGAAAGGTGCTTAAAAAGTTTTTGTTTAATATCCCTCACTGGTCTTAAGCTCTAGTCTTGCGCTGGAGCATTGTTGGTAGTCACCGATCACAACAGAAGTGTGGTAGAAAGTGGTGCAACACATCAATCAGATATACTTTAAAACTTCATTAATTTTTTTTTAGCCTAAAAGGTTGCCTAAACAAAGTAATTCAAGGCTTCCCATCACCCTTCTGTGGTAGCCGTTATCAGTGTGGTAGTGATAAGTGTGTTACAGTTTTCAAATCTATAGAACACTTAGTGCTATGCCACTTCTTTCTCTAACTTTTGTAGTAGATGGGAGCAGGTAAAGCACCATGCACTACAAAGAATTATGATCAGGCTTTTCCAGTCATGACCTATTATGTTATGTGATCTCCACATCGATGTCAAGAAGTACCTCTCAAACTTGACCGTTGAAGTGAATTTCCTGGCATCTACATCTTGAGCACATAGCAAGTTGTTATAATCAGAGACCTGATCATAATCCACTATGTTCATCTTTAATAGATGTATTTTAGCATGCGTCATTCTATCTAACCTTTACATTGCATTACATTACATTTGCTTAATGGTCAGAGGAGACACATATGCCAGCTCTTTTAAGTGCATTGTACCTCTACTCCATTCTTACCGTTCCTCCTACCCTTTTTCACTTGCCCAATGCCTTCCTGAATGTTTCTGTAGATTTCCTCTCCACTAAGCATTCTGGTAGCCCATTCCATGGATTCACAATCCTCTTGGTCAAATTGTACTTTTAGACTACTACACCAGCATATCTCCCTGACATGACCTGATACATAGGTTCATAGACGTGTACTAGGCTAATGGCCCTGGAGCCTTTACAAGCCTAGCCCACAGACGTGCTCTAGCATCATGCCGCCCGATGTTAGTTCCCAGTGCCTATATCAAGTAGAACCACTGGAGTGATGCCCAGGGTGAACTTTTTATTTCCCATCCACTCATCAAGATTTCTCTTGAAACAGCCTGTGAGGTGCTCTGCTTGACATGCATGGGAAGTCTATTCCAGAACATGGGCAGTCTCTGGGTTATGAACCTGTCCCTCCAGCATGTTCTGTTGATTGTGGTAATGAGGTTGAGGTTTCTGGAGCATGTGGAGCGAAGGGTTTGGGATTTCTTTAGATGTAGCATTTCTAACAGAGCTGGGTCAGACATGGCTTTGTAAGTCAAGCAGAGATCGCCTCTTAGTAGACGATATGAGGCAGAGAATAGCTGGAGGTTTTTGAGTCTGTCCATGTAGGACATGTGCTTAAGGCCTAGGATCTTCTTCATGAGGTACTTTTGTGGCCTTTCCAGCTGTTGCATGTGTCTAGTAAGGTACATGCCAAATTTGGCATTATACTCAATGACTGGCCTAATGAGGGAAGAAGAGAGAGAGATGATGACCTCTTTCTTCTTGGATGCAAAAACCTTAGTAATAAGATGTGCCACATAGAAGGACTTTCTGACCACAGTGGAAATGTGGTGGTTGAAGGAGAGGTTGCTGTCAACCTGTGTCCCCAGATCTCTTAAACTGCCTTCAGTGTTCAGTGGGCTCCCATCAATGAGTAATTAGTGGGAACTGAGTTTTTCCCAAAGGGGATGATGAAGCATTTTTTGGCAGTAAGCTTAAGGCCATGGTTTCGACACCAGTCATTGGTCTCAGTGAGTCCTTTCTGTAGGATGTCTACATCACATGGGGAGTTAATAATGGCTTCCACCTTGCAGTCATCTGTGAACTTGGTCAGCCAGAGTCCCTCCATGTTGGCCTGGACTTCTGAGAAGTAGATGCCAAACAGGAGATGACCAATCCCTATGGGACTCCACTCGTGGCTGGTTGGCAGTCTGACTTGGAGTCTGCTACTTTCATACTGTGGGTTCTATCTGTGAGTCAGTTTGCAACCCACCTAATGATATAGGGGTTGATGCCTAGTTTAGAGAGTTTATCAATAATTCCTGAGTGGGGAATGGTATTAAAGGCCTTGGCCAGATCGAGGTAGGCTGTATGAACTGCCTTGCCCTCATCCATAGCTCAGGTGACTGGTGCAAAGAAGTCAACTAGGTTGAGTAGGGATGACCTACCTTTCACAAAACCAAATTCAATGGGACCTAGAGTTTGAAGATTCCCTATATCCTTGTTAATTAGATCCATGATGATGCGCTCCATAGCTTTACATATCAGACTCAATAGGCTAATGGGGCGATAATTCTCAGGGTCTGTAGTCGCTCCTCTTTTATGGAGAGGGATCACTGTAGCAGTGTGCCATTCGGTAGGGACAAAGCCTAAGGTGAGGCTGTGACTGAACAGGGCACACAGATGTGGTGCCAGTTTACTTTGCAGTTCATGTAGAACACATCCAGGGATATTGTCGGGTCTCATCGACACTGTATTCTTGGCCTTGGGCAATGCAGCTTTAGCCTGTGCTGCAGTAATGCTGGGTGCCTGGCATTTTTCCGGTATTGTGATTGGTCCTTTTGGGGGGGTGAGAGGGGTAAAGTTGGCACTGAATCTGTTGGCCAGTATGTTGGCAATATCTGTTGGTTCAGTATAGGAGGTATCATTGTGCAGTGACTCAGAGCAAACCTGGGTATTGCCATGGAGATTCTTGATATAACTATAGAAAGCTTTGTGGTTGTTTTTAGTGTCTGTCGCAATTCTGCCTTCATAACTGACTTTAGAGGTTTTGATGAGGGATCTCAACTTTTTGTTGAGGCTAATAAGGGAGTTTTTCCAGTCTTGGGACTTCACCTTTTTCTGCAACAGTTTCTTCCTTCTATTGTAGAGTTTATAACATCACTGTTATATTCCCTATGTCTCCACTGTCTCAATTGAGAAGAACTCTAGCTCATCTAGCCTTTGATTATATCCCCCTTCATAACATTGATCATACTGGTACCTTTTTCTGGATTTTTTGTAGCAACCCAGGGTCCTTTTCCTCATACTGCCTCCTTGGCTGCATGCAATACAAAAGGGTCTGGTGTCAGTAAGGACATGTTAAGCGGAAGAATTATCTTGTTTCATCTGGATTCTGCCTACTAGAGACCCCTCCTCGGCATGCTGTTTACTGCTGCCAATGACATCCCATTCTGCTCCCTGTGGTCCAGTCCAGTTGTGATCAAAAATTCCAGATCCCTCTCCTTTTCTGTTGCCCTCAATTCCTCTCCCCTCTTGCGCTGCAGGGCTGCTATGGCCTAAGTGCAGGACTTTACATTTGTTTACACTGAACCTTAACTTCCACCTTTCTACCTATTTGTTCAGTTTTTCCAACTACTTTGCAAGACTCTTTCTCCCATTCTGCATTGCTGGAACTGTCTTAGTGTAATAAATGAAAGAGGATAGTCTTTTCTCTAACCCTTCAGATATTGCTGACACAAGTATGCTGAAGAGTACAGGACTCAGAGTAGTCCTCTGTGATACTCTACTAGTCATTTTAGTAATTTCCTACGTTTGTCTCATCACAAAGCTCTGTGCCCATCCATTCAACTAAGCAGCTATCCAGTTCCTCAGTTTTGACCCTACATGGAAACACTTCAATTATTTTATCAGCCTTCTGTGTAGAAGTTAGTGACGTGCTTTACATAAATCAGGGTAGACAAGATCCATCTGATGCCATATATTAAGTTCACCTGTAATCATAAAAAGAGGTTTGACTAGAAGCTTCTTCTGGTCATGAACCCATATCAATTGTTGTCATGAGATCATTGGAGATATGCCCTGACAACTGTTTGGCTTGTACTTATCCTAATAAATAAACATCTTTCTGATTAAGCTGCTGTATAAATCCCCTACTCATTACCACTAAGCTGTTGTACAAAGAGAAAGTAATTCTAATATAACTTTGATTTGGTAATGATGTTTTGGCCTGGGGTAGGACTGAAAAGGGTGTTTGGACTAATCCACTCAGCCAATTAGCAAATTAATCCATCAATAAATAAATAAATAAAAGTGTATTATGTTGTCAGAAAACTTCATCTATCCAGAGTTACACTAGAACATTTATTTATTTATTTATTTTTCTTTGTTTACCGGGAGAGTCTGACTGGGTAATACCCATTTTCAGCGGATGTCCGGGAAGAAAAGCTCCATTGGTTTGCATTACATTATACTTAGTTCCAATTAAAAGCAGAATAATTACATTTGCATTTAGATTTATGCACATACAGTACTTATACATACAGTAGTTACATTTATACATTCTAATATTTTACAGAGGTAGAAGTTACAAAAGGGAAAACCCACATGCAAATTGTACAGGCAGCAGTTATTTATAAAAAAAAATTGTTTTGTTATTTCAGTGAGAGGTTGAGAGTATTCTGTTTTAGGAAAATATTTGGAGAGTATCGTACAGTGAGCACAAAGTCTTAACCTGATGATGAGCATGTAAAGGACTAGGATTGGTTAAGATTTTGTTTAAGCAGTGGTTTAAAACTGCTGAGTTTGCCAGAGAGTTTTATTTGTCTGGGGATACTATTGCAGAGTTTAGCAACGTATTGGGAGTAGACCTCATTATTTGACTTATTTGTGAGTAGTAAGAATTTGTTACTAGAACGGAGGTCCCTTGCTGGAGAGTAGGGCAGTAATAAGTTTTGTAGTGCAGGCCATTTTTCTGCATCATGGATGAGTTTGTATGCCATAGTTAGTTGTGAATATGTTAGGTAGTTGTGCAGTTCAAGTCAGTTTAATTGCTTTAAGCTATGACAATGGTGGGTCCTATGTGGGAGCCTGGTGGCAAATTTAGCTATTTTATTGCAGCTAGAGGCAAGTTTCCTTCTTAGAGAGAGTATTGTTTAAGTTTGTTAGGATAGGAGTGGTGTATAAGAGAGTTAGCCATAAGAAGGTGGTGGCTAGAGGTTTTCTTGCAGTATCTTTAAGGAATCCATTCATCCGATAAAGGGAGCCTAGTTTCTGACAGAAGATCATGGATTCACTGATGATCAATAACATGGAACTGTCTGTAGCAGAACTTATGAGATTAAAACATTTTGGAGCTGATGGCTTACCGTATCCCTGGAAATTATAAGCATATTGCATTTCTTGAGGCCAATATGAAGGTCATATCATCTTGCTTTTAGCTTTCCCTCTTCCTTGCTGTAAAACATACTGCTCTAAAACTAACAGACCTTACACAAACTGTATAAGTTACTATAACAAAGGCATGTATTTCAGGTTTTCAAAAACTGTTTAACAAATGCTTATAAATCTAGACTGTTATGCTGCTAATAGTAGTAGGCAATAATCTTGTGATCAATTTTGAATGTTACTTACTTAAGGAAACCATGGTCAGCATTCATTAACAACTACACAAAGTACAGCGATTGTGTTAGTGGTGCTCCAAGCCACCAACACAATAGTGTGTTATTTAGTATTCATTAAGCAGCTCTACACACTGTGTAGAGCTGCCAAACAAAGGGAAAAGGCCGAATATGATAATGAAAGCATAAAGAGCTGAAACACATGCAAATTAACCAATCCAATATGATTGAGCTATTCAGAAAGCTATAAAGCAGTCATGTGCATTCACTGTAGCCACTTGCCCTGAAATCCAAAACTCTTTGGAATACAGGCATGATTATATTAAAACAACATGTTGTGGGTTGATGCTGCTGTTATTATGCTGTTATGTGGAACAGGCTTTTAATAAGGGTGCTGTTGATGCTTCTGACAGACATCGGGCAAGAACATGAAGGGTGTTTAGACCCCTTTTGACTTATCATGTATGGCATGAAACAGAAATTGTTGAGAAGTACATGGTGGGCAGAGAAATACCAGAGAAAATATGAAACCTCTGCTGTCCCAGACTTCAGACCACAGATAAATCATGGAGAACCCACCAGTGCAAACAAAGGAATGTATAGCATTATGTATACAAGCTACTGGTACTTTCCAGAGACCAAAATGAGATATATTAGGAGTGTGACAGGCATCAGCATCTAGAATGTTACATCATTTTTTTAAATGCAATGCTATTACATGCAAGGGAGCATATCTGTTTCTCATGAACCCCACAGGACAGAGCAAAACTATGCAGGCTATAGAGCAGCATACTACCCAGAAGTGTTGGGGGCCATAGATTGCACACAAATAAAATAAAAGCCCCACCCAGTGTATAGGGAACGAGGTACATCAACACAAAAAGGTTTCCACTCTGTAAACTGTCAGGTTGTCTGTAATGCCCTAGGGATCATCTACAATGCCTTTGTAGGTAATCCATGCAGTTTCCATGACTCACACATATGGCACACTTGTGAGCTGTACACTACTAGGGGTGACATTCCTCAAGGGCATCAAGTGGTGAATGGAGGTTATGGAGCCCTGGCACATGACACCCATGAGAAACTCACACAACCTACTGAGCAAGAATAAAACAATGCCCACACTCAAACTAGGAATATCATAGAACGTGTTTGGTTTGCTTAAATCAAGGTTCTAGTGTTGAGAGACATTAGGAAGTGCACTGCAGTATGACTCAGGCATGTGTGCTGAAATACTTACAGTCTATGCCATGTTGCACAATATAATTCTCAGCAGACATCTTCAATAAGGACAGCAAGGTGCAGGATCACAGTTTCGAGGACCACTGGCAGGGCCAGCATCATCATCATCAGCAGCAGGTACAGATGATGAGCTTGAGGGAGAACCACCACCAGCTGCAGATGGTGCTGGCAGATGGAGGAGTGTACACTGTCCCCTGGCTCTGGCTAAGAGGCAAAGGAGTGCACACACAGTCACTACCTAGGTCAATTCCTAAGGTCCCACGCACATACAAATAGGAAAGCTGATGCCGATCAGACTCCATAAACTTTACTTAACCATGTAATGGATGTGTTCTGATAGCATCAGACAGGGAAAACTCCCAAGGACACAATTTATAACAGCAGTAACGACAAGTTAAGTGTAAAAATTGTAAAGGGCAAAAAGTTATTTAACTGATTACTCTCATGTGGAAAATATGTATATCCCTAAGCAGAGCATTTGTTTCAGGTGAACAGTTATTCCACTAATATCTCCTCTGTAAGATTTTTGCAATATACAGTTATGTATAAGAAACAATAGTGTGCATCAAGCATTTCAATTGACTACTGTCTGTAAAACATGGAATTTGTCAATTATACCCTCATTTGCACAACTACACCAAGAAGTAAGACTGAAGTACCAAATGCTTACACTGCTGTAATGACATTACTAACTAAAATACAATGTGGTTCAACAATTATAAAAGCAATCATTTACATATGGGTAAGAACAAGAAATCAATGACTTTTGCTCTGTAATACATATTGATAAAGTCCAACCTTGTGAATGAGCAAGCATTAGCTATCCACTGTGTGCATCAGACTTATATGCAACCCTAAGTCACAAAGACATGTGGAAAAGGCACATTTGGGGGGGGGGGCAAAGCTGACACCAAAGAAGTGAGTCTGTGCTAGTAAGAATCACATGTATCTTCCAGAGTATGCAGTGTTCAAGGCCAATAACAGCAGATATGTAGCACTTAACAGTACTGTATAGATAGTTTGCACATGTGTGAATTAGTACTGGCAAGTGAATTATTTATTTAAATGTGTGTGTGTCAGTATGAGCACAATCAAGCAATGTGCTAGCACTATCTCTTGACATCTTGGACAGATGTGAACTGAGCGTGGTAGATTATGCATTTCAGTATCCTCATCCCCAGCCACAATAACCAACTCTGTGATTATGTGTTCTCTCCTTTGTATCTTAACCCTGGGAAGAAGTTGGGGTGCTACCCGAATATGAGAGATGTCTGTTGGACAAGCTGTCCTCAAGACTATGTCCAGAACCATGACCCCATGGCCCACCATGCCTGGCTGTGGACACAGCAATCACTGATGGTGCAGTGGATGTAGTGTCACTGTGAGAATAGGTCTTGCATGGCCACATCTGCTAATACCAGAAGATGTAGCAGCTCTCCAGCCATATGGATGCCCACCCTCCCCAACAGACATTCCATCACAGAAATTCCTGATCAAGTGTGACATTCATTCTGTCTAAGAAGTTGGCCACATGATTCAGAGGGTCAATCACATCAGAATGCATGACATTTAGTAATCAAACTATCTCCTCTGACGCATAGGTGGAACATGTCTGTACCTCCACTATGGCCTCAAATATACGTCAAGTGGCACCTAATGACACACCAACTTCAACAGTAGAGTGGACAGCAGGCATCCTCTGAGCATGCCTACTAACCCTGCTGTGTGGCACCACCCAATCACACACAATGGCTACTGGGTGAAGCAACAGGGTTGGCAACTGGAGTAACCACACTAGGCTGATCAACTGTGTCAACCTCAAGCTGTTCTACATCAGAGGTCTCTGGGTCCTGGGTATGAGTTGGCATACTGACTGCATCTGAAACATGGGCAGGGAACTGAGAGTCATAACCTCAGTGTTAGACTGACCCTCTGTACCCCAAGACTACACCCCACAATCATCATTAGAGGCTACAGATATTCCAACATCAGGTGGTAGGTGTTCCACATAACCACCTTCAGGATCACCTCTGATAATAAGCAATGAACACAGCAAACAGAAAAATGGAGCATAAAATTAATCACATATTATCGTTATAATAAAGGTATGTTAAACTTCTTAATAGATGCTAAAGCTCACATATTTACTGTCATATAGACATGAAGCTACATAATATACAATATTAATAATAAAAAATTGTGTGCTTATAATGTGCATGTGGGCTGGCAGCCTGCAATCCAAAAGTGCCTGTATGTGAGGAATGGAAAGAAAGAAGTCTGCCAAATATCACAATGCAAATGAAACAAGAAAAACAGAGCAGCCACATTCAGAAGTGCAGATTAAACATTTTCTAACAAAAAAGTTATTGAACAGTTGGATTACCATCCAAAACCCAAAGCAAACATCCTATTTCTGTATGCTTGTAATCTGACTCAACAGTTATTGCTATATATATATATACACATATATATATATATATATATATATATATATATATATATATATATATATATAGACACACACACACACACACACACACACACACACACACATATATATATATATATATATATATATATATATCAGACATCTCAGACATATGCAGATCGAACAATGACACTTGGAAGATCTGCTTGTCTGGGTCTTCCATCTACATCCCATCCAACATCAAGGATTCTAGTGGAGCCCTCTGCCAAGCTATCTGGATCTCTGTCAGTGAACAGGAACTCCTTAGTTTCAGTTAATGGTGGTTCAGTAGCAGGACCACCCCCATAGCCACCTGCTCGTATGCAATTCAAGTGGCCCTACTATGGGCTGAAGTTATTATGTCACTTGTGCAGTGTCAAATCTAATAGTATATTCTCCCATGCTCTCTGACAGCGTTAAGGTCTTTGACCACCTGTTGCCATATACTGTCTCGGCCAGATTGGTTACCTCTACTCCTCCCTAACAGAAATTTTCCATGACAATGACCTCATTTCTGCATCATTGTATGGTAGTTTATGGGGTATAGATTTCTTCTTGGGTGCCACATCCCTGAATGAGTTGAAACAAAAAATAGACAAAAAAAACTAAATACATCATAAACAGACAGGATGGCTATGAACTCAGTTCTATGTGACTGAGTTCCAACATGCACATAAACTAAATGTGTTAAGTGCTCACTATGACTACAATTACTACACCCAAGTTAGGAACCCCCCCCGACAACAAAAAATAAGTATATTTAAAACTCAGTCATTGGCACAAATTGTGTAACACATAGAAATAACACAAGTTTAACTGTATAATATACTGCATAATTAACAATAACAATTATAAATGTAACATTAGAAAAGTAACACCAAACTGTTACAACTGCCATATCCACTTCTGAGGGAGTTGTCAGGTAGAAATACAAAATCAGAACAACTTTTTTTTTCTTTTTCTTCTAACACAAATAAAAATGGCATACCTTTCCACATACATACAATACAATCATCTCAATAAGTGTGCAAACATGGCATACAAAATAAAATAATTTGTCATGTAGCATTCAGTAGTATAATTGTAGAACTGCAGATATATGTCAAAAGAAGGGACAAAAGTAAAAAATGTAAAATAATAAAAATGCTTTTCAGTGGTCATAAAACCTTACCTTTCAAGGTTAAACTAAAAGCATTAGTTAATAAATAGCAACATATCTTGACAATACAGCACTTTGGAAAATAAATAAATCTCCCAAAGTTTTGTTCTACTAGCAGTATTGAACTCTGTGTTTTAAAACATTTTCCCTGTATGATACAAGGGCATTACCTACATGACTTTCTTGATATATTGCACAGTCAGCCCTCTGAGCACTGTGAGAATGCAAATGAGGTGTGAAACAAAAAAAAATCCTGAATGCCAAAAGTTACACTAAGTGTGGGGAATGTAAACATGGTGTAAGGATCTTAAATGATTACATGTGCATGCCCTAGCAATGCAAGGATGAGTATTAAGAAGTGTCCCCTGTTTGCTTTCAATATCTTTATTTAAGGGTTCAAATCCATACAGGTCCCTACAGCAACATAACACATTTAGTTAAGCTTCTGTAATATTTTGCTTGTAACATTTGCATGCCATTTGGCATTGCACACCATTGACTGGCAGCATTCAATAACATTGAACTGCATTTCATTGTCCAAGGTGAAAGCTGACAAAGCTTATTTGGACTGCAGTCAGCAGCACAATGAAGACTGACATTGCTGCACTTTACTCAATAGTCTGAACAGTACTGAGTGATAAATTAAAGTTGTTACACTCCTTTCTTTGTGAAATAACATGAAGGGATATTCAGCTTAGAGAACCAGCACAGGGATGCAGAGATCAAAATCTGTTCCCTGATTATTTGACTGAGGGAGTTCATAATAATTCTTGACACTGATTTTGTTGAATGAATGTGGTGAAGTAGAAAACTCAAGTAAGGTCAGTACTGACTAAAACCGACATACAGATAAGTAATTTGAAACTATTCAAGTATGAATTGCGTGTGCTGTATGAACAATGAAAGCATTTCTGCTGGTCACTGTACCCTTTTCCATTACCATGGCATTAGCTAAAGTCCTGATATTGTGAGACATACATTATAATACTGATATTGCAAAGAAATGTGAGATGGCTGTATGCATCACTGTAATTCATTGCAACCTATACTCAGTCATACATATATATTGTGATTCATTTCATGTGTGTTCAACTTATTATTCCTTAAAAGCTTTTTGAATCCTTCAGCTAAATATTGCTTTCTGCATTTGTGCACCACTTAGCAGCACAAAAGTCACTTTCACAGCTTAAGGACAAAAGTGGAAAATTTAGTTTAGGCTTTTTCCTTGGCACTGCATAAACAGAGTTCACTGCCTAAGGAAAACAAGTTAAAAAAATGTGTTTAGGTTGCCTTAGGTAGTTCAAACATGCCTGCCAATGGTGTGTTTTCCTCAGCACTTTGGATGGCACTGAGACTAGAAATCCCACCTATCATAGAGCTATCTCTGTGGCACAAGGTGTAAGTGCAGACTTTAGATCAAGAACACAACTTACTAAGGGTTCAAAACAGCTACAAGATACTTTTTAAAAATGGTGTAAGAAGCCCATTTCTCAGAACTTCTTAAATAGGGCTATAACAATAAATAAAATTGATAGTGTTAAACCTGTTTCTTGCAAGCAATGTATCAGTAAACTTTGCATAATGAAACTGTACTATTTAGCATATATCACTAATGTTTCACACATAACCACAAGCTAATATGTGTTCAGTTTCCTAGACATGACAACAATTATATTTCATATAAAATTCACTTGCATATGTATGATGAGCACAATACTTTTGTTATAATCATTATGACTCATCACATAACCCAACTATGTGTTTAGGCCCCTTATGTCTTGTGAATTATGTATGTAACATAAACTGATGTATATTAATCAGCACATTCAACTGCATCCATCTGAAATGTATTTACTAACAGAAATATTGACTTTTAAATAGGAATGCATTTCAAGAAACAGTTACAAACACACACATATAGGCCTCTCTAAAGTGTATCGCCATTCATTCAGAAATTGCTATATGTCAAATTTACTTGATGGAAAGGTAATTGTCCTCTAGCAATGTCTTGCAATTTTTGCATCTTTGATCCCATGGCTTTGATCCCCTGCTGTTGCAATAATATTTTAACATTGTCTAAGCTTCAGCATGACAGTATGTCATAATTCTTCATCTTTCAGCTTCCAGACTGCAGCTCTTAAATGGCTTGTCATTGAGCATTCCACTGTTGAGCAATGGAACCTGTGATAATGGGTGGAGCATCACAAATAACAAAGCTTAATGCCATGTTTCACACCTTTACTGCTGTGCAATATAAGTAGTGTCAATGAGTCTGCCAAGCAGTCTATCTGCTTTCAGTTGCACAAATGCAGTTGGCAAGGATGTCCATCTTTGCTCCAGTAACATATAACATCTGAATTTGATGCCATTTCAGACATATGTTATTAGCTTGACTTTTGCCAGCATGTCTGGTGAGGGAGAGCATGGTGGTAAATTTAGAGCACAAAGGTGGAGTAATGAGGAGTCTAGGATATTTGTGGCACTCCTCATGCAGTGCTACAGCCATAGATTGCTACAGGGGATTATACCAGGTCTCAATATATGGCTGAGGCTTGAAATAGCCTAGCCATGGCTATCTACAATGCAACAGGCATTCCATGCAGTGGGAACAATGTTGTCACCACTATAGTAACCTTAAAAAGTGTAAGCAGTACCTCCTAAGCTGATGGGAGGCTGAATCTAGGACTGGTAAATATATTGACCCATAACTTGTCTATGATATAGCAATAACTGTCTAGTCAGTCAATGCAGTTTCTCACTATACTTTCATGTACATTTATTTTCTTTTTGTTCTGTACAGCTACAGAAGAAATAATAGCAAACTGTGAGGCACAACAGGCAAGATTAACTCACCTCAGAGAGGCATGGAGTAAGTATGATTCATCCTCACCCCTAAAGGGCCCATTTCTATACCAGAAGAATGCAAAGTTCCTGTAATTATGGCTGCACAGGTAAAAAACACACTCTCCAAAGCCAAGAACACAGCATCCATGGGATCTGACAACATCCAAGGCTGCGTTCTACATGAACTACAGAAGAAACTGGCACCCCACCTAAGTACCATGTTCAATCATAGCCTTCCCTCAGGCTTTGTGCCCACTGAATGGCTGAGAGTGACAGTTATCCCCACTCCACAAATGGGGATCCACCACGGACACCAGGAACTACCGCCCCATTAGCCTGATGAGCCTGGTCTGCAAGGCCATGGAACGTATCATCATGGAACTTATAAACAAAGACATTGGTAATCTCCAAACTCTGAACCCCACCCAGTTCAGGTTTGTAAAAGGCAGATCATGTCTCCTAAACCTGATAGACTTCTTTGAAGCAGTCACCAAAGCCGTAGATGAGAGTAAGGTGGTTCACACAGCCTATCTAGATCTCGCCAAGGCTTTCAACACCATCCCCCACTGTTGGATTATAGATAAACTCACTAAACTAGGTATAAATCCCTATGTCACAAGATGGGTTGCCAACTGGCTCACTGACAGAACCCACACTGTGAAAGTAGCAGACTCCAAATCCGACTTCGGACCAGTGACAAGTGGAGTACCACAGGGTTCAGTCCTGTGCCCTCTCCTGTTTTGTATCTACTTCTCTGAAGTACAGGCTAACACAGAAGGTCTTTGGCTAAAGAAGTTCACAGATGTCTGCAAACTAGGAGCCATAATTGAAACTCCTAAAGATGTGGACATCCTACAAAAGGGCCTCACTGAAACAGATTCCTGGTGTCAAAGCCATGGCCTCAAGCTCAGTGGCAAAAAGTGCATTGTCATCCCTTTTGGTAAGAACTCTGTACCTATGAACTAACACATAGGTGGTAGTCTACTTAACACCGAAAGTGTGATAAGAGACCTTGGGACACAGGTGGACAGTAGTCTCTCCTTTGATAATCACATCACCACAGTAGTCAGGAAATCTGTCTACATGGCACACCTCATCACAAAAGGTTTCTCATCTAGGAAAAAAGAGGTAATTGTTCCCCTCTACTCATCACTCATTAGACCCATTATTGAGTACAATGCCCCTTTTGGTATGTACCTCACAAGACATCTACAACAGCTGTAAAGGCCGCAGAAATACCTCACAAAGAGGATTACCAGCCTTAAACAGATGCCCTATGCAGACCGTCTCAAAAAACTCCAGCTTTACTCCATCGCATATCGCCTACCCAGAGGCGATCTCTGCCTAGCATACAAAGCTATGTCAAACCCGAGCTGTTGGACATGCTCCACTTAAATAAATCCCAATCCCTTCGAGTTACATGCTCTATGGACCTAAACCTTGTCCCCACAATAAACAGAGCATGCTGGAGGGATAGGTTCCTGTCCCAGAGACTTTTCATACTCTGGAACAAACTACCTGTCTATATCAAACTAAGCTTCTCATTAGCACTCTTCAAGAAAAATCTTGATGATCGGATGTGAAATAGGAAATTCACCCCAGGGAATCACTTCTGCGGCTCTGCTCGACAGGGGCACAGGAAAATAATTTTCTTGGGTGGCGAAAGCCAGGGTACCTTTTTGGCTAGGCTTATATAGGCCCTAGGGCCAATAGCCTAGTACCTACCTATGAACCTACCTATGAGCCTATGTAAAATTGAAGTCATAATGTTATTTTCATTCCCTCAAGCATTAGCATCTCAAGCAGCTATACTTCATCTTTCATCTCAAGCATGCATGTCTTCCCCAATAACTCTTGATACTTGCATTGCACAATTAGAGGACTAGCTTTACTGTGTGTGGGTTCAATACCCAGAAGCAGCAATTACTTTTTACTAATGGACAGGTATTTCTAAAATAGAAGCAGCAATATGCCAGAAAGATTTACATTATGGCAATTGTAAATATTAAATTAGAATGCATAATTCCAATCTGTCATCGGAAATAAAGGCTGCTGATTCTTATAGCATAGCAGTGAGATTTATTTCTTTAATGATGCATAAATACGTTTCCATCATATATGGATGTTGCAAGGGTGTGGAATAGTGAATTATCATAATTGTTTATGTATTGCCAAACCAAGTTTATTTAAACTATATAGTACTGTAACATGCCATGTACCTAATTATCTCTTTTTTTTGCCCCCACTCTATCTCTTTTTTGAGGGGTTATAATTTATTAACAATCTGCTGTTTGCATAACTTGCTGCTGAAAATGAATGATCAATACCACAGAGAGGTACTCTGACCACTGCAGCTTGGCTCGCCATATCTCCACAGATGGCAGTACAGACACCTAGCATTTCAATGTAAAAAAACTGTCAGTGTTACCTCCACAACCCCTGCTCTACCTGCTGCAAGTGCATCAGTTAACTCTGCCCTGGCTGCTGGTGCTGTGGTACCCTCTGGGGCAGTAGTAGTGGAGGTGGCGATTTTGTCAACCAGCAGGAGCTGACAGGGATGGTAGAGGATATAATGGAGAGGGGCCTTGGTGCATGCATCACCAGGGTTGAAAAAATCCTGCATAACATTCAAATATGATGCCATGTCCCATAACTGATCCAGGGAGCTGTTGCAGAAGACAGTGATGACAGTTCTGAGGGTGAAGACTAGATTCTTACTGTTCTCAAGATGGACGTGGATTCACCTCTGATGTCCACTACCTATCCACAATCATAGTGTCTCCTAACTGTTTCCATCACCATCCCTGTCTGTCTTGTATGTCCTCTATGTCTGTGAATGCTTCCTAACATACCCTACCTACCTGACCTTGTCATTCCTAAGCACTTTTCCCAACATTCTTTCCCCCCCCAAAATATGTGCCTCTGTCCCACAAAAAAAAATCATGTTCACACAGTTGATTTGGTCCAATTGGCCATATAACATTATTCTGTTATAATCACTCATCGCTGTTGTGGTGACTCTGTAAAGTCATGTAGTTGTGTGTACAATTAAACATAGACATTGTGAAGAAATGGATAGCTATGGTGCTGTTCCATGACCCTCCTGCAAATTTGTATTATTTCCCCTGTGTGCTACCCTCTGCTTGCCAAGTCCATTTTCACCACTATCTTTTTCACTCCTTTTTCACATGTTTAATCTGGTCAAAAAATAAATTCACACCCAACACACATGGTCAGAAAAAGCCCATGGAAAAGC
>NC_056733.1:840294188-840306688 GCF_019279795.1 Protopterus annectens | reverse complement strand
CATAAGCAAACTATACAATAAAAGGAGGAACTTATACAAAAAAAAGGCCAAATCTCAAATAGAAAAATCATCCCTGATCAGCATTAGTAAGAAATTGAGGGTCCTCATCAAGTCAACTAAAGCCAATTTCGAAAAGAAAGTTGCCAAGGATGCCAAGGATAACCATAAGGCCTTCTATGGTTACATTAAAAACCTAAATGGCAATGCTCAGGTCTGTTCTGAGCTAGTACAAAAAGGAACAAAATACACTGACCCCACTGACATTGCCAACATCTTGGCTGACAGGTTCAGTGCAAATTTCTCCCCCCCCCCACCACCTGCAGGGCCTATTACCATTCCAGGGGATTGTGTAAGTCCAATTATTACTGATACATTGGTTAATAAGGCTCTATCTAAAGCTAAAAACACTGCCTCCATGGGAACAGATGGTGTCCCGGGCTGTGTCATACGCGAGCTCCAAAATGAATTAACCCCACATCTTAATACCCTGTTCAGTCTCAGCCTCTTGACAGGATATGTGCCCATAGAATGGCGCACAGCAGCGGTGGTTCCGCTGCACAAAGGTAGGCCCACAACCGACCCTGGGAACTACCGACCAATAAGCCTGACCAGTCTGATCTGTAAAGCAATGGAGCGAATCATTATGGAACTCATAAATGGAGAGACTGGAAACCTCCAAACACTTGACCCCACATAGTTCAGCTTCGTCAAGGGCAGATCATGCCTCCTGAACCTGGTGGACTTCTTTGAGACAGTTACTCAGGCTATAGATAAGGGAAAGGAGGTACACACAGCTTACCTTGACCTTGCTAAAGCATTTGATGCCATTCCCCATTCGGGTATTATTGATAAACTCACCAACCTGGGCATAAACCCTTACGTCACAAGATGGATCGCAAACTGGCTATCAGACAGATCCCACAAAGTAAGAGTAGTGGGATCTATGTCCGAATCCAGACCAGTAACGAGTGGTGTGCCTCAGGGCTCTGTCCTGGGGCCCCTCCTGTTTGACATATACTTCTCAGAAGTTCAGGCAAGCACTGAAGGGCTGTGGCTGACCAGGTTTGCAGACGACTGCAAACTGGGTGCTATAATAGAGTCTCCAGCTGACATGGATGTCCTCCAAAAGGGCCTTAATGAGACTGATGCATGGTGTCAAAGCCATTGTCTCAAGCTAAATGCTAAAAAATGCGTAGTAATCCCCTTTGGAAAAAACAGAGTACACGCGAACTACCACATAGGAGTTAATCCCCTGAAATCTCTAGAAGTAATAAGGGATCCAAGTAGATAGTCAGCTTTCCTTTGATAACCATGTTGCCAAGGTGGTTAGAAAATCCTTCTATGTGACCCATCTATTCACGAAAGGGTTCACATCAAGATCTAAGGATGTAGTGGTGCCCCTCTACTCTTCCCTCATCAATTCCGTTATTGAGTACAATGCACCAATTGGAATGTACCTGGCCAGGCATCTCCAGCAGCTGGAGAGACCACAGAGGTACCTCATTAAGAGGATTACTGGCCTCACACAGTTGCCCTATGCAGTACAATTGAAAAAACTAAGGCTTTTCTCTGTTGCATACCACCTTCTCAGAGGCGATCTCTGTCTAACATACAGAGTCATGTCCAACCCAGAACTATTGAACATGCTCCATCTTAGCAAAACCAAATCTACTTGAGCTACACGCTCTAGGGATATAAACCTCAGCACAACAATGAATAAAACATGCTGGAGGGATAGATTCCCTTCGGAAAGACTTCCCTTGCTATGGAACAAGGTCCCGATCTACATAAGACAGAGCCCCTCACTATCACTCTTCAAGAGGAACCTTGACGAGTGGATGGGTAACAAAAAGTTCACACCAGGGATCATACTAACAGCTCTACTAGATAGGGGCCAAGGGTACTAGCTGCTAGATCAAGGGCCTAGGGAACTAACCAAAGGGGCGGTGAATACCGCTCAATGTGGCTGGGCTAATATATGCCTTTGGGCAGATAGCCCAGTACCTACCTATGAACCTATGAACCTATGAACATTTGGTGATGTATACACTTCTCCTAAGAAGAAGTATTTAACTGCTTTCACAACATCCTGTATGAGACACACTGATGAGGTCATCCTGACAAAAGTTCACACTCTCCTCTTAAGAGTCAGACTTCTAGACTTCTCTGGAGTTTGTAGCTAGTACTGTGTTTTCTAGATTGTGCAACTACATAGGTAGGAGGTTCAATGCCCACCATGGAAAACAAACTTGTATGTGTGCATGTGTGTAATGCTTGTTGCTGCCCCCACACCCCTAAAGAGACTGCATTGAAATGTACTCCTTTACAGAAATGTTTATGGAAACTTTAAATGGCTGGTTGCAGTGTAGGTTTGGTCCTTTTTCCATTTTGCTTTTTACTTGTTTATTACATGCTTGTTGGTGCCACTCTCATTTCTTTGCATAAACATCTCCTTTTCTGAGTTAACTAACATTATAGCTGTAAGGTGCCTTAGTTCTTGTGTATACATGGTGAGATGGATAATACAGCAGTGCTGTCAGCTTGCATACATAAACTATCGGTATATACATCCCATATACAATAACTGCATTCTATGCATTCATCCCTCAAAGTATATTCTGTTATCCCAAATAAGCATTTAATTAACATGTATATCACATTTCACTCCTCTTTGTTACACTGCAGCTTTATGTCTTCATCACTTCCTTTATTAGCATGTCTGTTTTATTCACGTGCATAACTTTAATTATCATTACATCAATATTGCAGGATTTACATCAGTAATGCTTGTAATATACTTTTCTCACATTGGCCTACAAGATATGACTACACTTTAAACATTTCCCCTCTTCAGCATTAATTATCGATTCTAACACAGTTTAGTGTAACGATTCCCCAATTTCACTTCCCCTCATTCTGTATTGTTTACTTGTACTTGCCCTTAATATGTCTGAGCTACAGCATGTGCTGATATCTGAGCATTGCCTATATGCAAGCCGTTTCATTTACATTGCGTGCTTGTGCTTGCAAGGCAAGTACCTTTCCATGGCTGCAGACACTATTCAAATATATGAACAGTCAAAGTAAAAGGCTTACAAATGCTGGGATCTTAATAATAAAGTATTCATGGGCTTAGTATTTATGATGATCAATCAGAAACACACTTCCCATTGTGTAAGCCATAGTTTGAGTCTACTAAGAAACGTCAGCACACTAAAAAATTACTGCATTTCTTGTATCTCATTACATGGTAAAATTATCTCGGCTGACAAAGTTAAATTAGCTTCAAAGTATGAGTTCTGATTCCTGGTCTTCTGGCTTTTCAAACCAGCAAAGTATTACTTAATCTTTTACATAACTTATATTTGCATCAAGGCCATGTTAACATAACTGGAAGCTATCACATAATCCATATTTATAAACACATACCTTATAAATACTCATCAACAGCCCATAACCAGGACTTTTCTCACAGTCAAGTGCTTTTAAATATGCACATTATAGCTACTGCATTAAGTATATACTTTCTTACCAATGACTAACAACCCAGCCTGGCTTTTTAAGAGCAGATAATTTCTAATAAATGTCATAGACTTCAACTGAGGTATTAAACAATTACTCAACTTATGAACCTAATGCATCAATATAAATGCAATTCCTGTACTGGAGTGGCTGTAAAGTTGAATTTTATAAAGTATTTGATACCATACAACATTCAAGTACAGTGCAGACTCCAAATGGCAAAATATTAACCATTGTATAATACTCTTGTTCAATGAATGGTTATCCTCTCAAGGACAAAATATGCAGATCCTGAGACACTATTTCAAATGTTTCCCACCAAATGTGAAGCATCCCTTATACCTGTACCATTGCCTGTCCCATATGGATATGTAATTAACTCATTTCTAACTAGTAATGTCACTTCTTTATCTGTAGACATGGTTAACTGCAAAATACTTCATCAAGGCCACTCCAGATTGGTATACGTTTTTTAAAGTACATAGTTGTTTTTCCCTCCTAGCACTTATTCTAAATACAAACAAATGCGATATGGTCCCATATAGCCCAGAGTTTGTTATTCTTAATATTATGCTGAAAGCCATGATTTTGAATAATGTCAGTGAAATGAAATACCATGGAAAAATAATATGAAATAATTTAATTTTCAAATCAGATCTCGGCAAAGTTAATTGTCTCCTGGTCAGAGTTATGAAATGTGTGGCCTTGATGGACAAACTTTATCAAAGTTTAATAAGTCCAATCTTTGACTATCATTTTTATTTCTTTCCATACAGTATAAATGAGTGTGTGCATTAGAATCATTGCAGGGCACTTTTTAACACATACTATCTCAAAGTAACTGCTATTAAATTGTTTTTGAATACTACATGCAAATACACACTAAATTTTATTTAGTCTGCAAGTCTATGATTGCTAAAGTGACTACTATGAATTTAAACGCTCACATAAAATTTGACAAGGGTGATATTAAACCTTAATTTATTTAAATATGGCAAAATCCCAACAAGACAGTACCAGATTCTGTATAAATATAAGTAGAACTGCTTAAATGCCATGCTTTCCCTAAATCCCTGGGAGAGATCATCTATTCTCCTACATGCTTTTGGCTCTACAACTGAGTTCGAACACAGCATAGATAAATATGTTGGAAAAAATATATAACATTAAGGAGTCTATTCCTTTTTTGGCTTAGGGCTCTGAATGCATGTAATAAGGAACATATGAACTGAGTATAAATAAATCAAAAATATCCAACATGTCTGTGATGCATCATACAGTTCATGTACCAAAAACCACTGTACTCAAAAGGGTGAACAATATTTGCAAAAACTGTGTCACATAAGAAAGCAGAGCTGTATTGTTGGAATAGACAAGCAGAAAATATACAACACTACACCTTTCCTAGCCTGCTGAAACAGAATGCACAACACATGGACATGCAGACAGTGCAGGAATCATTCGTTGGTACATCCTGAATGGCATCACTTTCAGGTATTAAAATGCACCTACTCCTCCCATGATCCTCTTCACCAAGTATAGGAACACAGGTCTTATGGAATCATAATGAAGAATATCTGCACATCTGAACTTTTGAAAGGCAGGACCATTGCGGTGTGACAAATCTACCCTATACTGTATTCCTTGTAAATCCTGCATATGTGGTAATTAGACACACAGTCAGCAGGAAGCTAGGACATCCACATTCTCTATATAAAAGGTACATCGTCTGTCATCTAACAACTAGCACCTAATATAACCTCCCTATATCCAAATAAAGAACAGCGTGTCCCAACTGAAAGTAAAAGTGGTGTAACAGAAGTTCCATGACTACAAATGTCTGCTGTGTGGTGTGTCAACCTTCCTCAATACAGAAAAAGACTATCCACAAGTCAAATACATGAAAAATTAAAGTAAAAAACATGTTATGATACATTTATGTTATGATAGTCACATAGCAGAGAAATACTAGGGTAGAGAAAACTATACAGTACATGCAAGAGCTATAATTGTCTCAGGGCTACATCTGCAGAGTGCTCATGAGCACACTGCCTATTATAACACATGTATGGTCAAAATACTTTGATAAGTATTTACTATCAGTTTAAATGTCACGTGCAGCAGATTTAATTCTTTACTACTGTGCATGTACAGCAGGTCTAAAATTTAAAAAATTACAGCTGATGAGAGGAGTCTAGAGAACTAGCTGTTGGCAAGACAGCAGATTATTCAATCATCTCCCATGGATAACAGCAAATCATTTAAAAATAGAGCAGATGTTGAATTTGTCTGGCAACTTATTGCTGAGATTGCTGAAAAGTAAAGCTTAGCTGTTCAATGTATGCACTGAGATATTGCTGCTGAAGCAAAGTTCCCAAAAGCAGAATTCGAGAGTGATTGCTGTGTGTGATATGCTTTTACTTTTTCTGAAATTCTGTTTGCTGCAGTAAAGTTCCAATCAGCAAGACAACAGGCAGGAGAGTCTATTTATCCCAGATTAATGGTGGTTAGTTTTGCTATAAAAGTGAAAGGAAATGCTAAGAAATTGGGGTACTCAGAAGGCATCTGGAAATATGCAGCTGAAGTTCAATGAAAGTGTTGAGAATTGTTCATAGGTTCATAGGTGTGTACTAGGCTAATGGCCCTGGAGCCTTTACAAGCCTAGCCCATAGAGGTGCCCTGGCATTGTGCCACCCGACGTTATTTCCCAGTGCCTCTATCAAGAAGAGCCATTGGAGTGATCCCCAGGGTGAACTTTCTATTTCCCATCCACTCATCAAGATTTCTCTTGAAGAGGGACAGTGAGGTGCTCTGCTTGACATGTAGATATGTCTATTCTAGAGTATGGGCAGTCTCTGTGTGAGGAGCCTGTCCCTCCAACATGTTCTGTTGATTGTAGTAATTAGGTTGAGGTCTCTGGAGCATGTGGTGCACAGGGATGGGGATTTCTTTAGATGTAGCATTTCTAACAAAGCTGGGTCAGACATGGCTTTGCATGTCAAACAGAGATCACCTCTTAGAAGCTGATATGAGACAGAGAATAGCTGGAGTTTTCTGCGTCTGTCTATGTAGGACATGTGTTTGAGGCCTAGGATCCTCTTCGTGAGGTACTTTTGTGGCCATTCCAGCCGTTGCATGTGTCTAGTGAGGTACATGCCAAATGGAGTATTATACTCGATGATTGCTCTAATGAGGGAAGAGTAGAGAGAGATGATGACCTCGTTCTTCCTGGAAGCAAAACCCTTGGCAATGAGATGTGCCACATAAAAGGACTTTCTGACCATAGTGGCAATGTGGTGGTCAAAGGAGAAGTTGCTGTAAACCTGTGTCCCCAGATCTCTTATAATGCCTTCAGTGTTCAGTGGGCTCCCATCAATGTGGTAATTAGTGGAAAATGAGTTTTTCCCAAAGGGGATGATGACATATTTTTTGGCATTAAGCTTAAGGCCATGGTTTCGACACCAGTCCTTGGTCTCTGTAGGATGTCTACATCACTCAGGTAGTTAATAATGGCTCCCAGTTTGCAGTCGTCTGCGAACTTGGTCAGCCAGAGTCCCTCCATGTTGGCCTGGACTTCTATGAAGTAGATGCTAAACAGGAGAAAACCCAGGACTGATCCCTGTGGGACTCCACTCGTAACTGGTTGGCAGTCTGACTTAGAGTCTGCTACTTTCACACTGTGGGTTCTATCTATGAGCCAATTTTCATCCCACCTAGTGATATAGGGGTTGATGCCAAGTTTGGTGAGTTTATAAATAATTCCGGAGGGAGGAATGGTATCAAAGGCCTTGGCAAGATTGAGGTAGGCTGTATGAACTGCTTTGCCCTCATCCGCAGCTCTAGTGACTGACTCAAAGAAGTCAATCAGGTTGAGCAGGCATGATCTACCTTTCACAAAACCAAATTATGTGGGATCTAGAGTTTGGAGATTCTCTATATCCTTGTTAATTAGGTCCATGATGATGTGCTCCATTGCCTTACATATCAGACTTGTCAGGGTAATGGGGCAATAATTCCCAGGGTCTGTAGTCACTTCCCCTTTATGCAGAGGGATGACTGTAGCAGTGCGCCATTTGGTAGGGATAAAGCCTGAGTTGAGGCTGTGATTGAACAAGGCACACAGATGGGGTGCCAGTTCACTTTGTAGTTGATGTAGAACACATCCAGGGATATTGTCAGGTCCCATGGAAACTGTATTCTTGGGCTTGGACAATGCAGCTTTAACCTGTGCTGCAGTAATGCTGGGTGCCTGGCATTCCTCCGGCATTGTGATTGGTCCTTTGGGGGGTAAAGTTGGCACTGAATCTGTTGGTCAGTATGTTGGCAATATCTGTTGACTCAGTATAGGAGGTACCATTATGCAGTAACTCAGAGCAAATCTGGTATTGTCGTGGAGATTCTTGATATAACTATAGAAGGCTTTGTGGTTGTTTTTATTGTCTGCAACAATTCTGCCTTCATAGCTGGCTTTAGAGGTTTTGATGAGAGATCTCAACTTTTTGTTGAGGCTAATAAGAGTGTTTTTCCAGTCTTGGGGCTTCACGTTTTTCTTCAATAGTTTCTTCCTTCTGTAGTAGAGTTTATTAATGGTAGGGGACCACCAGATTGGCTTCCTTTTTTTGGAGGAGAGCGTCTTGGTTTGTTGAGTATGGCTAGTTCCATGCATTTATGTACGTGTTCGTACAGTGCATTGGAGTATGATTCAGCAGTCATGTATCTATTTTCCATTGACATGGGTGCCGTGAAGTTAGCCACCTTTGTTTTTAGGAGCCCAAAGTCAGCTTTGAAGAAGTTTTTCATGGTGGTAACCTTTGGGGGGGGGGGGGGGTTGAGATGTGGATTTCCATGGTGATTAGTTTGTGGTTGGATCTAACCAGGGAGGAATTGACTATTGGTATAGAGCAACAGTTGCCCACGTTAGTAATAACCAGGTCAAGGATGTTGCTTCCTCTAGTGAGGGTAAGAATGATCTGGTCCAGGGCATTGGAATTGATGAATTCCAGGAAACGTTGGGCCAGTATATTGGTGCATGAGTAGTTTTCCCAGTTGATGGAGGGGTACTTGAAGTCACCTAGTATGAGAGTGTTGGGTTGGAGCCTAATAGTTTCCAGGGTGCTTAGAAACATGGAGTGAGTCTTGGGACATGGTTGGGGACCTGAATCACTATCTTACCCAATGTTAGTTGTACCTGAAGTATCTCAGATACATTATACTGGGCTACTAGTCTGGAGGTGTGCATATCCTTTATGAATATAGAGACACTACTGCCTTTGGCGCTTCGATCCATGTTCTGGGGCCGAAAGGTATGGAATGAGTTATAGCCTGGTAGTGCATGGGGTGCTTTCTGCTGCTTTAAACCAGGTCTACATTACAACACAAATGTCGATGTTCTCCATTTTGAGGAAAGCTTCGAGCAAGTGCATCTTGAGATGTAGACTTCTAGTGTTGAGCAGCATGACCCTCAGATTGCATTTATTTATAGCTGTTACAGTGGTAATTTGGTCTTTGGAACATTGCCTAAAAAAAGGCACTATAGGGGTGGCAAGAGCTTTAGCCAGTATCTGGAAACCCAGGGGTGACAGATTCAGGCCATCTCTGGCAAAGCATTGAAGTCTGTCAGTCATGTCATCCCAAGCAGACAGATACTGAATCCCCTTAGAATGACACCAGAAACTTAGCCAATTGTTGAAATCAAGTCATTTTCTGCTTGTACTGTGGTATCATTCTGGGTGACGGTAGGATGCTGCTCAGCGCTATGGTCATACCTGCCTGGGCCACATATTCCGAAAGCTCCTCCATGTCTCTTTTAATGCAGTCCAGGGAGGTGCATCTCAGGTCGCTCACACCCATATGAACAGTGACAGAGTCATACTTGTACTTGTTGTGGAGTGACATGAGTGCATGTGTTATGTGTCAGAGTCTGACAACTGATAGACAGCTGACTGTCACTTTCTCCTTATTCAATCTAGTGAGTGGGACATCAGTAGGCATCACTATCGAGTCACCTATGATTAGTGTATTGGGCAAGCTGTTTTGCCTTAGGGGCTTAGATTGAGGGGCACACTGTGTAGGTGAGCTCTGTGTCTTGTGGTTTGTGCTGTGTTGTGATGGTCAAGTGCATTTCTGCCTTGGAGGCTCTGCTGTTTGGGTATATTTCTATTGACAGCCTCCGCGAAGGTGGGTGTGTGGTTTGTGTTTTTATGTGAGAGCTGTGATGGTGGGTGTTCTGGAGGGCTATGTGTTGCATGTGGTGTGGTGCAGGTGTTGACCTTCTCCTCTTGACCAGTTATTCCAGTCTTGGCTTGAGAGTACATGGCTTCCAATTTGGATATATAAGTGCATCTCTGACAAGTCTGAGTGTTGGGAGGTAGTAGGAGAGGGTTATCTGTGTACATGAGGCAGTTGTTACACTGCCTCAGAATTCCCAAGTTCACCAGGTTAACAGGAGAAAGCACGGGGAACTGACCTTTAGATATGCCAGGAGGGAGAGTCATTATTACTAAGTACTGAAGTTGTTTCCTTATATATTCCTTTTACCGGAAAAATGTCACGCAAGGTGTCTGAGTCTGTGCAGAGCACTGCCAAACACTTGAGGGGAAACTAATATGCAGACCCTGAAAATTTAAGGATGAAGTATTTAGGCAGATATTCTGAAGTTAGAAAGAAATCAATCAGTACTTACTGAAAAATAAAGAATTAGCTTGTCAAGAATGATGAAAAGAGGGGGGTCACATGAATGGCAATTGCCTGGCTACTACTAATGCATTCTTAAATGACAATAAATAGGTTATTGTGCTTTAAAGAAAATATTATGAGTAAGTAATGAAACTTGTTTTACTTATGACTTAGGGAAAACTGTGGGAAGTTCTCCATTGCAAGAAAAGAGTTGTGGATGGATTATAGTGTTGTTAGGACAGTTTATAAGTGTTGCTACCATTTGTAAATTATTTAAGAAAGTGTTTTTCAATTATGAAAATTATGTGCATAAAAGGGTTATGCAGTAACTGATGAAAATTATGTTTATGATACCAAATGCCAGAAAAATAAAAATCACTGCTTCACTCTTACCTGTTTAAAGTTGCCTCTCTCTAATAAACTATTTGGAGTTATAGTTGAGAAACAAGCAGAACTTCAAAGCACTGCTTCAAACTAAACTAAAATAGTATGAACAACAGCTATCCGAAATATGTCACAAGATGTGAAACACAGAGTCATGAAGGCAAGAACCAGAGAAGCAGACTGTGAAGATTGGGTGAAGATAGGTGAAGGCTGCCAGCCTAGCCAGACAGAATTTTGGAGATAATTCTGTCATCTGTAAATATTAATGTAAACCACAGGATTGTTGTCTTAAATGGTAAAAATAGTGTTACAATTGGAACTGGAAAAAAAATGTAACAACAGTGCATTCTACTGACCAAGTAAAGCATGTTGTGACCCTTTGATGTTAGGACTCGGAGTCAGTGAGTCTAGAGTGGGGCATCCTGCCTATTGTTTTAAGGCCAGAGTTAATGGCAGAATTTGCATCTATAAATGTCCTTTATTGCTCTGGTTTCTGCCCAGAGGTGAAGAATGTAAATGTAGTTTCTGTTAGCCTGGGAACCGAGGGAAGTGTGAATAATGATGTAATGTGAACCAGGAATGTGATTTTAAAAACAGAGAGAATCAGAGAGCATTAAGCATTTTTGCCTTGACCATCCAACTCATCAGCACTGTCTTGCTCTATATGTAAGTTCATCTTAGACTTGTGTTTTCTCTTAGAAATAGCTAGAAACTAGAAAGATTAGACTAAGTGTTTTTCTATGATGTCAGAACTGTACTACTGAATTATTTAAGTATTTCTCTATGATTTGTGAACTCTTAACTAGCACTGTGTAGTAAAATGTATTGTCTTGTGTTTTGACTGTTATTAAATATTTTTAAACCCTTCCAACCGTGGCTGTTTTTGTAGAGATAATTTACCTCTTTAGAGTACTTGCATGCCTTTGGTAAAATTGTACAAAGCCACTTCAATAGCTTTAGCCCTGGGCTATGCTACCAATTGGATAATAATATTTCAAAGTAATAATTGGACACCTTTTTAAGGGCATTTGAGTAGCTGATAAATATTAGTGGGTGGTGGCAGCTGGTACTACTGTATAGTCTGGGAAAAAGGGGTACAGCTGTAGAATCTGTGCCAGCCTTCCCCAGGAGTGTCTGTGTGGTTGTATAAACTCTTCTCAAAGTGTATGTGTGTGTGTGTGTGTGTGTGTGTGTGTGTGTGTGTGTGTGTGTGTGTGTGTGTCAGCTACTTGGGCAGGGACACAAAACACTGGTTGGACAGAGAGAGTGCCGGAGGTTTTAGCTTTTGCCCACTAGGCTGAGATCTGGAGCCTATAGCTGTGCCAGTGGGGAGTCCTATTGGGGACCTGGAGTGCAAGGGAGCGACCAGCCCTGGACTGACTGTGATCTCTTTGTGCTCTTAAGGGAAATTGTACTTTACTGTGTGTATTTGTTATCCTTTCCTCTTATATGAGATGCACCTCACTGGTGTTAGTGGTGAGGATTGAGGCTCCTTGATTGCTGGACCAGAGTATGGGCATCACACAGACATAGAAAGTCTCATTAACAGAATATTATGACTCATCTCAAAAATATGGTGGTGAAACTGAGCATCCAATCTGGAGTGTAACTGAAAAAGACACCACAATGACCACATTAACAAGACTGAAAATTCAACAAGAAAAAAGGAATGGACATAAACTTTCTGCTGCTAAACAGAGACTTGCCATTTTACAAAGAGACTATTAAAGCCAACTGAAAGTACAAGAAAAAAAAGGAACAAGGAGTTTGCAAAATGCTTTAGGATATATGGACAGATTTCAGAAGTCATTATAGTCTGAGACAAAGAATATCAGAAATCAAAAGGATTTGGCTGTATGACATTTCAAGGTCTAATAGATGCCAGAAACGCCAGAGATGCATTGGATGGGTTGACGCTG